>NC_091153.1:5249970-5279970 GCF_040958095.1 Procambarus clarkii | reverse complement strand
TGCAAAACCAATATCATGATAACAATAGGCAAAAACCTTAACCAATTCAGTGTTGAAGATAGCGTCTTGAGTATGAAATTTAATTCCTCACAGACCATAAAGAATTTGTTCATGAACTTCGCAAATAAATCAACCAACAAACCCACATCCCTGAAGCACATCTCATTCCTTCTCGACAGCAGCAGTTGCAAAACTTGATGAGAAGCACAAGTTCGCTCCCATCTTGAGTGTGTACCGTTCTTCAAGATGCCCTTCCCCACATTCCTTTAATTATTTATATGAATTGTTGATTAGAGAATCATGTAGATGAAGTCAAGAAGTGATATATCGAATTTTTTTTTTTTTTTTTTTTTTTTTAGCGAAACAGGGATCGAAGCAGCATGCTGGGTCACCCCAGACATTACCATGGTGACCAAAACAGGGTGAACATTACCATGATCACTACAACAAGATGAACACCTACAAAAACACGACGATAACAAAACTAACATTTCCTTCATCACACGTAGAAATCATCACCAATTCTTCATGATTATTGTAGACTCTAGACTCATCGCCATAGAATAAAACATTAACAAAATTATTTAACATTTTCAAAGACATTTATTATTACAGTTTCGCTTGATAAAATATTATTGGCTTCATTAAATCGTTATTTTGAGGTTATCTTGAGATGATTTCGGGGCTTAGCGTCCTCGCGGCCCGGTCCTCGACCAGGCCTCCTTTTGGTTACACATCCCTAGGAAGCAGCCCGTAGCAGCTGTCTAACTCCCAGGTACCTATATACTGTTAGGTAACAGGAGCATCAGGGTGAAAGAAACACGACCCATTTCTTTCTTTCTCCACCGGGGATCGAACCTGGAACCTCAAGACTACGAATCCGAAGCGCTGTCCACTCACCTGTCAGGCCCCTCTGTCAGGCGTAAGAATTTCCTCATAATATTTCCAAATATAAGGAACAATCCCTTCCTTTAATCTTATGTTCCTAAACGTTTTGATTCTGTAAAGACCTGGGTAAATACTGGTCTGGAAATTGGGTGCTTGATTTATGGCAGAAATTACCGGGAAACATAATTGACGTGGGATCGCTGAATTGTTTTAAGCTAAGGTCAAACAGAAGGTTTCCTTGCCTGTCAAACATTGGAGCAGACATGCAGCTCACAGTTTCTGGCCAAAATACAGTTTCTGGTCCAAATACAGTTTCTGGCCCAAATACAGTTTCTGGCCCAAATACAGTTTCTGGTCCAAATACTGTTTCTGGTCCAAATACAGTTTCTGGCCCAAATACAGTTTCTGGCCCAAATACTGTTTCTGGCCAAAATACAGTTTCTGGTCCAAATACAGTTTCTGGCCCAAATACTGTTTCTGGCCCAAATACAGTTTCTGGTCCAAATACTGTTTCTGGTCCAAATACAGTTTCTGGCCCAAATACAGTTTCTGGTCCAAATACAGTTTCTGGTCCAAATACTGTTTCTGGTCCAAATACAGTTTCTGGCCCAAATACAGTTTCTGGTCCAAATACTGTTTCTGGTCCAAATACAGTTTCTGGTCCAAATACTGTTTCTGGTCCAAATACAGTTTCTGGCTCAAATACAGTTTCTGGACTTGGCGTTAAACAGAAAAACTCACACCATTAACAAAATACAGGAGATTACACAGAAAAATCCCATTAACGTCATATATCAAGGAAGAAATCCACAAGAGCATTGACACGGGGCTCTTGTCGTGGCGCAGTGGACTAGAGCGCGCCTGGAAACACCCAACGCACAGGTTCGAGCCCTCATCACGACTCCTGTGGATATGATCCAGGATAATCCTGCAGGTTAATGTCTGTAGGATTATCTAGTCTGTCTTGTTAAATCCCCTATAACACTAAGGCATGTAATTTCAACCAGATAGGTTAGCCATATGCTTTCCTTTACGTCTAGGGATGGCTTAGCATTTCAAAATTAACCACAGGTATAGTGATCTAAATGAATATGTTTTAATTCTCAATACTGATTTTAATAAAAATAACTAACTAGTAAGTCTCTTTATTGTGACCCTGGAAACGCCCCTTCGCATAGCATACTTGTCCTTCTATCACTGTAAACATTAAATTAAATATTTAAATAATAGTTAAATACACGTAGGCAATTACACATAGGTAATTACACTTAGATAATGACAATTAGGTAATTACACGTAAATAATTGCATACAAATGTGATCACACAAAGAATGAATCAAAATAGAACACATCCATTTCTCATTGAGCAAAGGAAAAACTAGAATACACTAACGTAAAATAATGAAAGTCAAAATAAAATAATTATATACATATTCAGATAAGCAGATAACAACACAAAAAAGTTGCCTCGTTTCTGTGAGTTATTGCCACACAAAATATGCCATCAACACAGGCCTCGACGTCTGACCTATACTCAGCAAAATTAAACGTTCCGTGTTATAGGTCATTTCCTACCCCTTCCTTCCCTGTTTAATCAAAATCGGTCTTCATGTTTCTCAAGTGTTTTGCTCTCTCTCTCTCTCTCTCTCTTTCTCTACCTCTCTCGCTCTCACACTTTCTCTCTCTCTCTCTCTCTCTCTCTCTCTCTCTCTCTCTCTCTCACACTCTCTCTTTCTCTACCTCTCTCGCTCTCACACTCTCTCTTGCTCTCTTTGTCAGTCTCTCTCTCTCGCCATTTCTATGTAAATAAATTACAAACTTTCAATTGTTGTTGTGGTGTTTAAATGGATTCTAATGGATACAACAACACATTCCATTGAGATCTAGAGCTAACTCAATGGTCTTGGTTCAAGAGCAGGAAATTTACGTCTATTTACAACATTAGAAACAACGTTCATTCAGTCACCAAACGTTTGTTTACAAACATTAGACAAGACTTTAAATTTGTTAGCATTGTTTAACACCCTTTTTCACCAAGGTACCAGACGCTGATTTTACAGATATCTATGTAGATTTTTGAAAAGTGGGTCGAGGTTAAATTGCTCACTTTGCATATTTCTACTCTCTTGAGAGTCATACAAGGGGCTCTCCGATCGTACATCGATTCTCAGTTCAATTTTCTTTGAGATAGGATCTGATTTAATGTGACATAAATTGTGTAGTATTTTATTTATATTAAAATACTTTATCTTGTTTTTGAAAAAAAGGAAAATCCTCAGTTCTTTCGAATTCTTTCGAAAGAACTTCTTTCTCAGTTCCTTCGAAGACTTGGGGAAGTGTTCGAAGCATATATTCGAGTGAACACGTGCTCAATATATGTGCTCAATAACCATATGCTCAATAAATCCAGTCACCAATCCTCCCCCTTATTTATAAATGAAAAACCGTTTACGCACCACTTACAATTGATGACGTTCGAATATTTTTCGAACAGACCTTTACTGACGAACTCTGTTCGAATCGCAGGTCTGTAAATGTATTATATATATATTTATAATGTCCAGGAAACGGTAAATAATTTTGCTACAAGTCGTATGACTTACCGACATGCAAATCGTGTCCTATTTCTTACCAGTATTTGTGTGGTAATCATAAGAGAATGATAAGGAGGTATTTACCCAAGTCTGCGTGTCTGTCAGCTGTGCGCCTGATAGCAGGGACGTATGTTATCCATCACTATGGGCCTCAGTTACTTTCTCTCTCGGACTGTCGACTAGGAACTTTCAGTCTCAGTCGCTATCTTTATGGTCGACTGTCTCCATTCTCTTGCCTTTTCTCACAATCTTACTCTCCCTCTTTGTTCTTTTATATCCTGTCGCTTATTAGCTTTTTCTTATTTGCTTCTGCTTCTTTTCATCTTAATATTGTGTGACAAATTGAAGTGTTTTACACACACATATATATATATATATATATATATATATATATATATATATATATATATATATATATATATATATATATATATATTATTTTTTGTTTTTCAAATCTGTGGTATGTCATATGTACCTTTTCCTATTTTCACTGGTTATATTTAGTCATATCCTGTCGGTTATTTCATTTATAAGACAGACATGTCATTTATGATTCAAAAACATCTTATATTATCAGGGCTGGAACAGTAAACTGCTTGGTTATATGTCTCTGGTATACCTCTTCCAGGGTATTCATGAACTCGTGGGCAGGTTTACCTCACATGATTAGGGTCTCCTATCTTGAGGTTATCTTGAGATGATTTCGGGGCTTAGTGTCCCCGTGGTCCGGTATTCGACCAGGCCTCCTTTTTGTTACACACCCCCAGGAAGCAGCCCGTAGCAGCTGTCTAACTCCCAGGTACTTATTTACTGCTGGGTGGCATCAGAGTGAAAGAAACTTTTTGCCCATTTGTCTCCGCCTCCCCAGGGATCGAACCCGGAACCTCAGGACTACGAATCCAAAGTGCTGTCCACTCAGCTGTCAGGCGCCTTCCACGACATTTCGTACACATCCGAAACAATATCAAAGCCGTCTGTAATTAGTGGTTTTCTGGGTCGCCATGAAGGTGGCAGCTCCACCTTCTACAATTATAAATTACCGTAGATAATTATCAGCTAACGAGGATGAATATGTGTAGCCTCCAAGACAGTTTATTTACAGTCCTTTTAAGGTTGCAGAATGCTTATCTGAATGCTCCTGACTGCAGTCAAGCCAGCATATTTGGGTTCGCTTTGTGCTTGACACTTTATTGACCCATTGCCCTAGATACACCTGTGTTGGGTGGGAACAGAATGGTAAGGCGAAAGGTAATACCAGTACTAAGGACCCGATGGTCCGGGCCGGTGTCCAGTGAAAATTGGAGACAGTTAATCGAAAATCCCCAGCATGAGAAGCTTGCTCAACGATGAAGTGGGCTTCATTTTGTCTTGGATTTTGTCTTTAACTTCAACTAGGAAAGATTTTCCACCATCCGACAATCCCAATGAGTCTTTGTGTATTCGTTTGTGGAAGTTATTGGAAGTGAAGAGCCTATAAGAATATTCCACTGATTGCTTCTTCACTTAACTTGAAATCTTGAATTCCAATTAAGTTTTTCAATATTCTGGTTGAACCACTCCTACTATTTCTCTTGCCTCAATGCACGAGGATAAGAATGCAAACAAATGGTCTCTGCGTTGTTTTGTTGATAATTATTTATATTTATTTGCCTTTTAAAATGTCATTATTTAATTTGAGTGACATATGCAAATTACGTTATAGGCATATAATATATTAAGAAATTAGGCTATTGTTTTGACTTAACTTCTTGTGAGGAGACTTACCTGCTTGATGGAGTTCTGGGAGTTCTTCTACTCCCCAAGCCCGGCCCGAGGCCAGGCTTGACTTGTGAGAGTTTTATCCACCAGGCTGTTGCTTGGAGCATCCCGCAGGCCCACATATACCTGCTTGATGGGGTTCTGGGAGTTCTTCTACGCCCCAAACCCGGCCCGAGGCCAGGCTTGACTTGTGAGAGCTTGGTCCACCAGGCTTTTGCTTGGAGAGGCTCGCAGGAGTAGATACATTCACAATACACTCTCCCCATATCTCTCTATCACTATGACAATCTTAACTACGCACTGTTTATATCACTGTAAACAAAAGAGTGTGGCCAGGACACAAATCTATCATCTGAACATTCACGTTGATATACGAGATTTTAATTCAATATTATTTAAACGAATTTCAAACTCTACGGACATTTGGTTGCACATTTCATATTCAGCAGCTTCGTGGAGGAGTCTCCTTTAAGAACAGCATAGGAACGACCCCAACCACCATAAAATCACCCATCGCCATGAAAGATTGCGAGAGACTAGCCCCAAACGTCAGGCTCTTAACCTTCGACAGACAAAAAGGATAGACCCATAATCCCATATTATGACCCATATTATGATAGGTCATAATCATGTATGCATAAGCCTATCATGTATTATTTGTATTTAGACAAGTTATGGATGCCTGAATATGTTAATGAACTTGGAAGATACAGTAGTTTGTTCGAGGTTAAGGGCCAAATGCTCGGGGCTAGCCTCACCAAATTTTGCAAGAGGGATGCGTGATTGGATAACGATTGCATCAGTGTGGTATGCAGTCGGCCCTCCATGCCAGTCATCAAACAGGATTGGCTACTATTGCGACAATGACTCATATAAAGTCTGAAATGTATTTCATTATCCATAGAACAATTTTTAAGCTTCATCATTACAACAGTCGGTACTCTGTTAATAGTGCATTATTTTTTTACAAAGTAAATGTTTTAACTATTAATACTATACTGTCTGCACTGTAGTGATGGCTGTTCTATGGTGATATCTGCACTTGAGTGATGTCTGCACTATAATGACATCTGCACTATAGTGATGTCTGCACTAGAGTGATGTCAACACTATACTGATGATGTCTTTTGACCAGTCCTACGCGTTACTATTCACTGTATTGCTGACATCTCTGTAACGGTGTCACACTTTACTACAGTAACTTCATAGCCAGAAATGTAGCTTATGTAATTATATTTTGGGCTGTAATTTTAACCCCTCTTTTCTTATATGATTTTTTTGGCTTAATACTTACTTGTTTTCACGTCTTCCTGCCTTTGTTGGTATTGTTTATTTAATTTACATGTTGAAGACGAGGAGTCACAATAACGTGGCTGAAATATGTTGGCTAAACCACACACTAGAAAGTGAAGGGACGATGACGACGTTTCGGTCCATCCTGGACCATTCTCTCAAGTAATTTACACGTTTCTTTGCACCTTCCTCTATTTATTGTACCGCCTCCCACCTTTTTTGGAGGGTTCAAAATCTCTGGAATTTTTTTTTTTACCTGCACTTCTACATTTTTTCAGTCTACGAATCAGCCCCAGGCTACCCTCTCCCCCCCCTCACAGCGAGAGTGAATGGGAAGAACCACAACGGTGGAAAAATGGCTTGAGGGGCCATAGTCTTAGAGCGGGAGTCTCGTCCTTATATCCTCGTCCACAGAGCCCAGTCTTCCTCACCTGTCCTTCTCTGCCACCTGCATAATGGAATTATTATGTCTCGTGTCATTCACATACGGCACACTGAGGTCCACGCGCCGCTCAGAGTGGATCACATACGCCACACGTTGTTCTTGTTCCCATCATAGAGTTTCTCATACGGTAAAGTGACGTTCATGTACAGGACATTAAGGTGCAGGAGAGGAGTCACAATAACGTGGCTGAAGTATGTTGACCAGACCACACACTAGAAGGTGAAGGGACGACGACGTTTCGGTCCGTCCTGGACCATTCTCAAGTCGCAATTACACGACTTGAGAATGGTCCAGGACGGACCGAAACGTCGTCGTCCCTTCAACTTGTAGTGTGTGGCCTGGTCAACAGGACATTAAGGTGTCTTAATGTCTCAGTCTAATATATTGATGTATTCAATGTGGATGGTAGAGCGAATGTTAAGCTTCATGCAGGTCGGCGTTCAATCCCCGATCGTCCAAAAGGGGTTGGGCACCATTCCTGTTCCCTGTCCTATCCCAAATCCTTATCCTGACCTCTTCCAAGTGCAATATAATCGCTGTGACTTAGCGTTTTCTCCTTATAATTGCCTTGTGGGTTCCCCAAATGTTCCACTGGTGTTCACAATCTGTACAATGATGTTCACGTACAGCGTGTCGAGGCGTTGAACATGTGGCAGCTTATCTGCAAATTAGTTTGCAATTCTTTTCTCGCTTTCACCCTTTACGAAAGTAATAGGGCAAATAGATTTTATATATTGTTTTTTGTTTAATCGAAAATGTTTTTTCCAGCATTAAGGGAAATCTAATTGTAAATATTGCTAATTTTCCAATGTCTGAATTGGGCTAGTGGACTAACCTTTTCACGTAATTCTGTTCTAAAAAGAATGCTGCAGATATTTATCCGTAGGACAGGTTACTAATTTGCGGGATTAACTTCGTCATGAACACGTTTTAGTGAATTTATATCCATTCCATAGTATGGTGACTAGAACTGAACTGCATAATCTAAATGGGGCCTAACTAGAGTAAGATATAGCTGAAGAGCAACACCAGGTGTCTTATTACTAACGCTTCGATAAATAAATCCCAGTGTGCTATTTGCCTTATTTCGAACATTTTTGCATTGATTTGGGGTTTTAAATTCTTACTAATCATAACTCCCTGAGCCTAGGGTATGTTAAACATTTCTGTACGGGCTACAATCGTGAGAGCTTTCGTGGGTTCCAATGGTGCTTATGGAGGGTACCGTTGAACGCTTAGGAACGTTACGGGCTCACCATAGCCCGTGCTACTTGGAACTTGTTCCGAGTAGCTGAATCTATAACTAACAACAACAGCTTAGGTACGTGGGCAACAAAGGATTAACTCTGCTGACACTCCGTCTCGAATGCAATAATCGAAGATCTCTTGAGATTAAGTGGCCTTTGGTTTCATAAACTTGAGCAGTAATCGGAGCTCGACTTAACTCGGCGAAGGTGAATTGGTACCCGAGTTTAGTCTCTTGTCTCGCCTAACCGTCTGCTCTATTATACGTATGGTTTACTGTATGATAATAATAATGATAATCATTGTATTTCTAAGTCAGTTGTTTGCTTTATTTGGCAGGTGTTTGAAGAATGAGCCACTGCCAAAATTTATCAAATAGTAATTTGTGTTTGATTCCCCCGTTATCAACGCAGACCTGTGCAGGCGTTTGGTAATGTGCGTTCTTAAAAGCCATTAACTAGACAATCCATCCAGAATCTTTTCACCGTGATTGTGAGGTGTAACATTACACCCGTCTCTGGCAATCTACATGTCGTGCGACCTGATAGAGCCAGTGGGAAGAGACCTATGACCTCATACGTCAACAGGTCATAACCATTAAACCAATCATTTACACAACGACAGCAGCCAATAGCTGTGACCCAACATATTAAAGACCAATTAGGTAACCCAGATTATCTACTCATAACCCAGATCATCGCCCGAGATATCCTAACAAGCAAGACTGAAATAATCCACAAATTCTGCGACAACAGAAGACTGGACATTGGCGAAGCATTAAACATCAAGCAAACCAATGAACAAATCCACAAGGGCCGTGATGAGGGTTCGAACCTACGTCCGAGAGGATCCTAGACGCGCCTTAATCGACTGAGCCACGACATGGAAAAAAGAATTGCAACCGGGAGTTCAACTACCCTCACACGAAACCAAGCCACATATCAACACCCGTCTAACACCTTTGATAACTTTAACTAAGGTTATTGAAACACATGCCCGAGCGTTAGACCAAATAAAATTGGAAAATGAACTGTGGAGAGTTAATTCTATATCACCTTCTTCTCAAGTTAAGAAAAACACATAAAAAATGTAGAATATTCCAGCTAGGCTCACTGAGCTCACCTTCTCTGTCTCACTGAATGAGACAGAATGAGAAATATAACTCTCACTCTCTCTCTCATTCTCTCTCTCACTCTCTCTCTCTCTCTCTGTCTGTCTCTGTCTCTCTCTCTCTCTCTCTCTCTCTCTCTCTCTCTCTCTCTCTCTCTCTCTGTATATATATATATATATATATATATATATATATATATATATATATATATATATATATATATATATATATATATATATATATATATATATATATGTGCAACCGAAAACTCCTCACCTAGCGAAGGATGTGTGAATATGAAGGACGTGAAGGATATGCATGAGTGTGTGTGTATGTGGTGTATGTGTATGTGTGTGTATGTGTGTGTGTGAGTGTGTGTATGTGTGAGTAAGTGTGTGTATGTGTGTATATGTGTGTATGTGTGTGTGTGTGTGTGTGTGTGCGTTTATGCATGTGTGCGTGTATGTGTATGTGAGTGTGAGTGTGTGTGTGTGTGAGCCAGTTGATAATGCCTCATGAGTACACTCCACACACACACATGGTGTGGCTCCCTGTGGCCACACCGTGTTAACTCTCCTCTTTATAGATGTTTGCTTCTCATTCACTTTGTGTTTGCTAATTTGCACCATGAAAAAATTATTAGCAAGCAAATTTTAAGTCTATTTATGATAATAAACGATTTTTTTAGCTGGCTCGATAGTCGAGTTGGTGTTAATAAGCCGGCTGGATAGTTAGGATAACTGGCCGGCTGGATAGTTAGGATAACTGGCAGACTTGGGGGTTAGGATAACTGGCAGACTTGGGGGGTTAGGATAACTGGCAGACTTGGTAGTTAGGATAACTGGCAGACTTGGGGGTTAGGATAACTGGCAGACTTGGGGGTTAGGATAACTGGCAGACTTGGGGGTTAGTATAACTGGCCGGCTGGGGGGGGGAGGTTAGGATAACTGGCTAGCTGGATGGTTAGGATAACTGGTAGACTTGGGGGTTAGGATAACTGGCAGACTTGGGGGTTAGTATAACTGGCCGGCTGGGGGGGGAGAAAAAATTATTACATAGCCTGCTGCAGACGAGGAGTCACAATAACGTGGTTGAAGTATGTTGACGAAACCACACGCTAGAAAGTGAAGGGACGACGACGTTTCGGTCCGTCCTGGACCATTCTCAAGTCGATTGTGAGAATGGTCCAGGACGGACCGAAATGTCGTCGTCGTCCCTTCACTTTCTAGTGTGTGGTTTGGTCAACATTACCTGGTGGAGATAAGGAGGGTGTGTAGATTTCTAAGTGATGATGACACAAAAACTGTCCAGCCATAACCAGGGCTTTTGTTCAGCCATAATCAGGGCTTCTATCCAGCCATAACCAGGGCTTTTGTCCAGCCATAACCAGGGCTTTTGTCCAGCCATAACCAAGGCTGGTGTCTGACAATCACCAAGGCTGTTGTCTGACAATCACCAGGGCTGTTGTCTGACAATCACCAAGGCTGTTGTCTGACAGTCACCAAGGTTGTTGTCCAACCATCACTCGAGCGGACTACGAGGCGTGAAGTGAGTGCGTAGAGTGGAAGCGTTGAGTGCATCGAGTGAGCGCCACGTAAGCCCACTGCCGCTCAGGGCATGACACAACACAGGCTGTGTTGACACTTCCTGGGAAGCGAAGTTAAGCCAACAGCAGTTATTTTTCTTTACATTTTGTTCAAAATCCCTCTCACTTTTGCCCTCTTAAGTGACTAAGAGGACAAACAAACATCAAAAGACATTTTTTCGCCTTTCTAAATTGCGATTCTTAATTTAAAAGCGGCCAGAGGTGCAAAATGAGTTAGAAGAGTCTCTCCTTGGGAGGAGGAGAAGACCACTAACGAGAAGATCTTCTAGGAGGAGATAAGGAAGGGAGGCGATAGGCTGGCTTGTCATATCTCAGTCTTAATTAACGAGGAAGGTGGCGAAGGGGGAGGGGGGGGGTAAGGTGAGGTTGGTTTACTCTGTACTCACCTATTTATGCTTGCGGGGGTTGAGCTCTGGCTCTTTGGTCCCGCCTCTCAATCGTTAATCAACAGGTGTACAGGTTCCTGAGCCTACTGGGCGCTATTATATCTACACTTGAAACTGTGTATGGAGTCAGCCTCCACCACGTCACTTCCTAATGTCTTGTCCACACTTGTGTGTACTCACCTATTTGTACTCACCTATTTGTGCTTGCAGGATCGAGCATTGACTCTTGGATCCCGCCTTTCCAGCTATCGGTTGTTTACAGCAGTGACTCCTGTCCCATTTCCCTATCATACCTAGTTTTAAAAGTATGAATAGTATTTGCTTCCACAACCTGTTCCCCAAGTGCATTCCATTTTTCCACTACTCTCACGCTAAAAGAAAACTTCCTAACATCTCTGTGACTCATCTGAGTTTCCAGTTTCCACCCATGTCCCCTCGTTCTGTTATTATTACGTGTGAACATTTCATCTATTTCCACTTTGTCAATTCCCCTAAGTATTTTATATGTCCCTATCATATCTCCTCTCTCCCTTCTTTTCTCTAGTGTCGTAAGGTTCAGTTCCTTCAGCCGCTCTTCATATCCCATCCCTCGTAACTCTGGGACAAGCCTCGTCGCAAACCTCTGAACCTTCTCCAGTTTCTTTATGTGTTTCTTCAGGTGGGGGCTCCATGATGGCGCGGCATACTCTAAGACGGGTCTCACGTAGGCAGTGTAAAGCGCCCTAAAAGCTTCCTCATTTAGGTTTCTGAATGAAGTTCTAATTTTCGCCAGTGTAGAGTACGCTGCTGTCGTTATCCTATTTATATGTGCCTCAGGAGTTAGATTAGGTGTCACATCCACTCCCAGGTCTCTTTCTCGAATCGTTACAGGTAGGCTGTTCCCTTTCATTGTGTACTGTCCCTTTGGTCTCCTGTCACCTGATCCCATTTCCATAACTTTACATTTACTGGTGTTAAACTCCAGTAGCCATTTCCCTGACCATCTCTGCAGCCTGTTTAAGTCCTCTTGGAGGATCCTACAATCCTCGTCTGTCACAACTCTTCTCATTAATTTTGCGTCATCCGCAAACATCGACATGTATGATTCCACTCCTGTAAACATATCATTTACGTAAATTAGAAAGAGGATTGGTCCCAGAACCGATCCTTGAGGTACTCGACTTGTTACTGTTCGCCAGTCCGACTTCTCGCCCCTTACCATTTCCCTCTGGCTCCTTCCTGTTAGGTAGTTCTTCACCCATACTAGGGCCTTTCCGCTTACTCCTGCCTGCCTCTTAAGTTTGTATAGCAGTCTCATGTGCGGTACTGTATCAAAGGCCAAGGTACTGTGTGTGTACTCACCTAGTTGTACTCACCTAGTTGTGTCTGCAGGATCGAGCATTGACTCTTGGATCCCGCCTTTCGAGCATCGGTTGTTTACAGCAATGACTCCTGTCCTATTTCCCTATCATACCTGGTTTTTAAAATTATGAATAGTATTTGCTTCCACAACCTGTTCCTGAAGTGCATTCCATTTTCCCACTACTCTCACGCTAAAAGAAAACTTCCTAACATCTCTGTGACTCATCTGAGTTTCAAGCTTCCATCCATGTCCTCTCGTTCTGTTACTATTCCGTGTGAACATTTCGTCTATGTCCACTCTGTCAATTCCTCTGAGTATCTTATACGTTCCTATCATGTCCCCCCTCTCCCTTCTTCTTTCTAGTGTCGTAAGGCACAGTTCCCTCAGGCGCTCTTCATACCCCATCCCTCGTAGCTCTGGGACGAGTCTCGTTGCAAACCTCTGAACCTTTTCCAGTTTCATTATATGCTTCTTCAGATGGGGACTCCATGATGAGGCGGCATACTCTAAGACTGGCCTTACGTAGGCAGTGTAAAGCGCCCTAAATGCCTCCTTACTTAGGTTTCTGAATGATGTTCTAACTTTTGCCAGTGTAGAGTACGCTGCTGTCGTTATCCTATTAATATGTGCCTCAGGAGATAGATTAGGTGTTACGTCCACCCCCAGGTCTCTTTCACGCGTCGTTACAGGTAGGCTGTTCCCCTTCATTGTGTACTGTCCCTTTGGTCTCCTATCTCCTAGTCCCATTTCCATAACTTTACATTTGCTCGTGTTGAATTCTAGTAGCCATTTCTCTGACCATCTCTGCAATCTGTTCAGGTCCTCTTTTAGGATCCTGCAATCCTCATCTGTCACAACTCTTCTCATCAACTTTGCATCATCCGCAAACATCGACATGTAGGACTGTACGCCTGTAAACATGTCGTTAACATATACAAGAAATAGAATTGGTCCCAGCACCGATCCTTGTGGTACTCCACTTGTTACTGTTCGCCAGTCCGACTTCTCGCCCCTTACCGTAACTCTTTGGCTCCTTCCTGTTAGGTAGTTCCTTATCCATTCTAGGACCTTTCCCCTCACCCCCGCCTGCCTCTCGAGCTTGAACAGCAGTCTCATGTGCGGTACTGTATCAAAGGCTTTTTGGCAGTCCAGAAATATGCAGTCTGCCCAACCATCTCTGTCCTGTCTTATCCTCGTTATTTTATCATAGAATTCCAGAAGGTTTGTTAGGCACGATTTCCCTGTCCAGAACCCATGTTGATGTTTGTTCACAAACCTAATGTTCTCCAGGTGTGCAACCAGTCGCAGCCTAATTATTCTTTCCAGTATTTTACAGGGGATGCTTGTCAGTGATACAGGTCTGTAGTTAAGTGCCTCCTCCCTATCTCCTTTCGTGAAGATCGGTACGACATTTGCCTTCTTCCAGCAACTGGGCAATTCTCCTGACATAAGTGACTCATTAAAGATCATTGCCAGAGGCACGCTGAGGGCCTGTGCTGCTTCTTTTAGTATCCACGGTGATACTTTGTCTGGTCCAACTGCTTTAGTTGCATCTAGAGTTGTCAACTGTTTCATTACCTCCTCTGCTGTCACCTCTATATCTGATAGTCTTTCATCTAGGGTAACCCCTTCCAACAATGGGAGCTGCTCAGGCTCGGTAGTGAACACTCCATGGAAACTGGCATTCAGTGCCTCACAGATTTCCTTGTCACTTTCAGTATATGCCCCCTCTGCCTTCCTTAGTCTTGTCACTTGGTCGTTCACCGACATTTTTCTTCTTATATGACTGTGTAGTAACTTAGGTTGTTTTTTCGCTTTGATTGCAATATCGTTCTCATAGTCCCTTTCCGATGTTCGTCTTATGTTAATGTAATCGTTCCTAGCTCTGTTGTATCTGCTTCTGTTGTCCTCTGTTCTTTGTCTTCTGTACTTCCTCCACTCCCGTCTGCTGGCCATTTTTGCTTCCTGACACTGTCTATTAAACCATGGGTTATTATATTCCTTCTTATTTTTTCCCTTTACCGTTGGTATAAATCTCTCTTCGGCCTCCTGGCATTTCTGTATGACTAGGTCCATCATATCTTGGACTGTTTTTCCTCTAATTTCTTCCTCCCACTGCACTTCACCCAGATAGTCCCTTATCCTCATATAGTCCCCTTTCCTGTAGTCAGCTCTCCTTTCCCAGATCTCTTGTCCCATGGTCATAAGTTTGAATTCCATCATGTAGTCAAAGACTAGGACACAATGGTCACTGGCCCCTAGAGGTATTTCATGCTCTAAATTCTCGATATCTTCTACGTTCTGGGTGAAAATCAGGTCTAATAGGCTCGGTGCATCTCCTCCTCTTTCCCTTGTGTCTTCCTTCACATGTTGTGTCAGGAAATTCCTGTCTATAACATCTACTAATTTTGCTCCCCACGTTTCGTCCCCTCCATGGGGATTCCTTGATTCCCAATTTATCTCTCCATGATTTAGGTCCCCCATGATCAGCAGCTTCGCTCTCATTCTGTGGGCTAGTGTTGCTGCCTTCTGCAGTTCATCTATACATGCTTTGTTGTTGTCATCATACTCCTGCCTGGGTCTTCTACTGTTTGGTGGGGGATTGTAGATTACCAGGATCACAATCTTCCTCCCATCTACTGTCAGAGTTCCATGTATGAAGCTTGTGCACTCATTGGTAACTCGATTTCCCAGGTCTTCAAACTTCCATTTCCGCTTTATTAGGAGTGCTTCTCCCCCTCCCTGTCTCTGTGTCCTCTCTTTTCGTATCACCTGGTACCCTTCAGGAAAGATTGCATCTGAGATCATGTCATTAATTTTAGTTTCCACAATTGCAACTATGTCAGGATCTGCTTCACTCACTCTTTCTTTTATCTCTTCTGCTTTATTAGATACCCCATCATCATTGGTGTACCAAACCTTGAGATTCTTCATGGAAACTCTTGTACCAGAGTTCTCCCTTTCTCTGGGGGTCTGGGGGGATCTGGGGGATGTCTGGGGGGTGACTGGGGGCAGAGGGGATCTGGGGGATCTGGGGGGTGTCTGGGGGATGACTGGGGGCGGGGAGGGTCCGGGGGATGTCCGGGGGGATCCGGGGGGTGTCTGGGGGGGTCCGGGGGGTGTATGGGGGGTGAAAGAGTTCAGGAGGGGGGTGTTCAGAAAGAGTGCTTGGGGGGCTACTGGGGGCTGGGCTTCTAGGAAGGTAGGTAGGAGGGTCTGGGGTAGGGCCTGGGTAGGTAGGTCTGGAGTAGGAAGGGCATACTGGGTCTGAAGATTAGGGAGGGCATAGAGGGATTGGGAGATAGCGTAAGGTTGGGAGACAGATAGAGGTTGAGAGGTTGGGAGGGGGAAGGATAGAGGGGGTGGGGGGGACCTCCCACCTCCCTCGCAAGGGTGGGGGGTCACATGGAAGGAGAGGGGATGAGGGATGTGTGTGTGTGTGTGTGTGTGTGTGTGTGTGTGTGTGTGTGTGTGTGTGTGTGTGTGTGTGCTCACCTAGTTGTATTTGAAGAGGGGGATGAGCTACGGCTCTTGGGTTCCGCGTCTCAGTAATTCATCGACTGGTGTATGGCCTTCAGAGCTTATTAAGTTCTATCATATCTACATTTTAAGCCAAACCTGTCTCCTGAAGCCCACATCAAAAGAATAACATCAGCGGCGTATGAAAGTCTGGCTAAACTCTGGCTTCAGCAACCTGTATAAGGAATCCTCTAGAACTTTGTATACCACATACGTAAGACTAATTCAGAGTATGCAGTATGCGGCCCCAGCAAGGAGCCCGTATGTGGGCTCCCGGGCTCATTGCAAATGACGATCCGGTACCCATGTCAATGTCTTTGACTTGACCTAGTGCTTGAGTGGAAACTTTGTAAACTCTGCAAACCCAACACCCATTGCTGGTGATCCAGTGTGATGCTCGTGGCATCTCCCCCACCTCACGCCCCCACCACCCAGCAGTTAACAGACAAATTGTTCAGCTAATTATAGGCAAACAATGACTGTTTTTTTAATAAATTTTGCAGACATGATTGTATAATGTTTTACATGATGCAAAACTGAATAAATAAGTAAATAATAGCAATTATAGTTATTATGATATCCAAAGAATCGTCTTGGAGTTTCCAATGGCACCGTGTCAAGTGGAAATTGTGTTACCAAGGCCTACCCCGTCTCGGCCATGTTGGGTACGTAACCGACAGGAATCAAGGTGAAATGTTGGTGAGGCTAGCCCCATGCACCTCGAACAATCAGAAAGACAGACTGACAGAAAGTCAGACAGATTGAGAGATTGATATTCGTATTTATGGATAGTGATGTCATTGTAAAGGTGGAATATTCAAATCTTGATATATTGTATCTTTAGTCGATCGATGGAGAGAGAGAGAGAGAGAGAGAGAGAGAGAGAGAGAGAGAGAGAGAGAGAGAGAGAGAGAGAGAGAGAGAGAGAGAGAGAGAGAGAGAGAGAGAGAAGTACTGGTAGAGAGCCACAAATACAAGAGACAAAAACAAAGAGAGAGACAGAAACGGACACATAGACAGAACAAAGACACAGAGACTGAGACAGAGACAGAAACAGACACAGCCAGTGTGACGGGGGGGGGGGGGGGAGGGACAGAGCCACTCAGGGAGGGTGCTGCCTCACTGGAGGATCTTATAAACTTTGTATGAAGGGCTCTTGCTTAACTTGATGAAGTTTGCTCTAAGTTTCAGATGACTCCAATATATATTCACTCATGCATTCCACACACACACACACACACACACACACACACACACACACACACACACACACACACACATACACATACCTGGAGGCTGGTGTGGCTGAGTGATCAGCGCTTGGGATTCGTAATCCCAAGCCGGGGATCGATCCCAGGCGATGGGGGTAATGGGTAAATTTTCTTTCACCCTGATGTTCCTGTTTACCTAGCAGTAAATAGGTACCGAGGAGTTAGACAGCTGTCACGGGCTGCTTCCTGTGTGTGTGTGTGTGTGTGTGTGTGTGTATGTGTGTGTGTGTGTGTGTGTGTGTGTGTGTGTGTGTGTGTGTGTGTGTGTGTGTGTGTGTGTGTGTGTGTGTGTGTGAAAAGTTGATTGACAGTTGAGAGGCGAGCCAAAAGAGCCAGAGCTCAACCCCCATAAGCACAACTAGCTAAATACACAGACACACATGACTTCAGGAACCTGTGTAAGGAATCATTCAGAATCTTGTACACCACATATGCAAGACCAATCCTGGAGTATGCGGCCCCAGCATGGAGCCCATACCTTGTCAAGCACAAGACGAAGCTGGAAAAAGTTCAGAGGTAGAGCACTAGACTAGTCCCAGAACTAAGAGGCATGAGTTACGGGGAAAGGCTGCATGAAATGCACCTCATGACACTGAAAGATTTGGACACTAGAGTTACATGGACATTTCGTTCTGAGTAACTAAATCCAAAACAACGAATACCCTCCCACTTACGGGCTATTCATGCCCGTGCCACCTCTTGGGTGGTTTAGTCTTCCTCAATCAAGCAATCAATCAATCAATCAATAAGGTCTACAGATCCCACATGGTTGGTAAACATCTGGTCTGCCGTCAAGAAATAAATCATGACGCTATTGACTAAGCCTTAAAGACCATTACTTCAATATGCTGCACCAGCATGGAGTCCCATTTTCCCAACCACACGATTGAAACCTTATTTAGATCTTATAACTACTCCTGTTCCCATTTGTTTAAACAATTAAGTAGAATTTTAAAGAACGTTTTCAATATCAGAACAGTGAAGAAGTGAACAAGTTAGGCAGAGATAAGCAATCAACTCCATAAAATAATTAAAAAGCACATAAAACCTCTGCTTAAAAGGCGGGTCCAGGAGCTTAGATTGGAAGTACAAAAGTACAACAAGATGAGTACAGTCAGGTGAATACAAACACAAATATACGCGTATATTAATATTAAATTAATATTAAATTATATTGATTTTAAATTAATAAGTTAAATAAATATTAAAATTATTAAATTAAGTTTAATATTAAATATAAGTTTATTAATAATATATTAAATTAAATATTAAATATTCAATATTAAATTAAGTTTAGGTAACTATATTATTTGATGGCTGTAGCGCCACGAAAAAATAATCTTAATTCAGGAATTTTTTAATATATAATGTTCCTTCTTTTATATATAATGTTAAATATATCAAAAACAAATTTAAATAAAAAAATATTTTACTCCAACGAAGCAAAATAATTCGTCGTATTATACGAAAATAGATGGAAAAGCTTAAACAAAAATAAACTAATATCGTTCAAATCATTAGAAATTATTTAGAATTTAGATCATTACTGTTTAGCATTATGTTAATGCTCATTATTTATCTCTCTCATTATCAGTAGGAAGCGCTAAGCCAGTATGGCTGTGGCACTGGGAAGGAAGATCAGGGTGAAGATCTGGGAAAAAGAGGACGAAGGAAAATAACAAGACTCAACTCCTTGGACTATCGGGGATCGAACTCCGACCCCGCAAAAAACAACAACAAGGCCAATCACCGACCAATCCAGGTGTGATTGTGATCTATATTGATTATTGAGATTCGCTAGCGTTTGAAGGAGCAATTTTATACCTTTAAAATCACTATTACAGAGTTGATTTGTACATTCCAGTCCTGAGGGATATTCATTATTCACCATTATTCAACATTATTCACCTGAGGCCAGATTCACGAAGCAGTTACGCAAGAACTTACGAACCTGGGGCCAGATTCACGAAGCAGTTACGCAAGAACTTACGAACCTGTCCATCTTTTCTCAATATTTTTCGGCTCTGTTTACAATTATTAAACAGTTAATGAGCTCCGAAGCACCAGGAGGCTGTTTATAACAATAACAACAGTTGATTGGGAAGTTTTCATGCTTGTAAACTGTTTAATAAATATAACCAAAGCCGTCAAAGATTGAGGAAAGATGTACACGTTCGTAAGTACTTGCGTAACTACTTCGTGAATCTGGCCCCTGGTTCGTAAGTGCTTGCGTAACTACTTCGTGAATCTGGCCCCTGGTTCGTAAGTGCTTGAGTAACTACTTCGTGAATCTGGGTCTTTGTTATTTGTTAATACTAATTTTCATATCCTAGAAGTATTGTTGGTATTGATTTTCATTTCTAAATTCATCCTTAATAATAAAAACCGTTTATTGCAGCACACCGTTCGTGTATAGACACAGGAATTAGTGTCTCCAGCTCGATTTTCATCCCTGGAAACACAAACCGAAACTGTCTTCATTTTCCGCGTGTTACAACTTGTAATAAAGTTGTTACATCTTGGCTTAACGTGTTTATGACGTATTAGAACGTTGTTACAACTTGCTATATTGGTTGTTATAACTGGTTAAGAGGTGTTAAAACTTGTTCGAACGTTGTACCAACGTCGTAGTTTCGGTGTGTACTCACCTATTTGTGCTTGCGGGGGTTGAGCTTTGGCTCTTTGGTCCCGCCTCCAAAGGTCCCGCCTTTGGTCCCGTGTGTTTGGCTGGTTAAGTCAATCGACTTGAGAATGGTCCAGGACGGACGGAAACGTCGTCGTCCCTTCACTTTCTAGTGTGTGGTCTGGTCAACATCTCTAGCTCTATTTAGCATCAGTAGAGTAGAGCACTGATGGATGGTAGAGATGGATGGTATGTTATCTTGAGGTTATCTTGAGATGATTTCGGGGCTTTAGCGTCCCCGCGGCCCGGTCCTCGACCAGGCCTCCACCCCTAAGAAGCAGCCCGTGACAGCTGACTAACTCCCAGGTACCTATTTACTGCTAGGTAACAGGGACATTCAGGGTGAAAGAAACTTTGCCCATTTGTTTCTGCCTCGTGCGGGAATCGAACCCGCGCCACAGAATTACGAGTCCTGCGCGCTATCCACCAGGCTACGAGGCCCCCAACAGCGGTTCTTCCTCTCCGGGATGAACCGTTCAACGGGAGTGTTCCAAACAACATATATCATATGATTAAACGTCGAGCAATTTGTAGCTTTCAAGTGAAGGTATTGGACGCTATTGTTAGCGAGTATTGCTATTCGATTCTTGCATCGGAATGCTCCGTTGCAACGCTGAGAGCGGAAGTGGCGCTATATCACGTTGTTGGATGGTAAGGGCGAGGTAAGGGTAGTTACGTTGGCAGACTCATGACTCTCACCTTGCAGCTCGTTAGCCGCCATCATGGGGGGTCATTAGAGATAGTTATGGTTTGTTATTGAAGCGTGTTAATGGTTGCTTTGTGGTAATGGAGAGTCACGTTAACGACATCACGGGATACACAGTGACTTGATAACGGAGCGTTTGACTGATGGGCTCGTTATCCACCTTGTCATGCTATCTTGTGTAAATAAATTTAACACAAAAAAGATATCTCATTTATATTTCTTCACTGGCAATTATCTAGCTAGCCCAAACATCTTAGGGCTCCCACAGATATAAACTCATAAAAGGTTGAAACTTGAGATAAGTTACACACAGAAATCACAATAGCGTGATGCATCAAATGAAAAAATCCACAAGAGCCGTGACGAGGGTTCGAATGGGGAGTGCATGGGGGAATTGTGTAAAAATCCTGGTTTGTGTCTCGGAGAGGCTGCAGGGTCCAAGTAAGGTCAGTAGAACTTCTGGTTGCAATTCTTTTACCATGTCGTAGCTTTAGATTAAGGCAGCGTTTGGGATATTCTCGGGCGTAGGTTCGAATCCTCGTCACGGCCCTTGTTAATTTGTTCAGATAAGTTAGTTTCTCTGCATTCACGATAAGAATTTTTTTCTTGAACATAAGTCTGGTTCGTTAACGGTGTAGCAGCCTTCGTCGACTGCTCCTCTTCCTATAGCTCTTTCCTAGAGGCCAGGGCCCAAATATCTCCCTGTTATAGATATATAATATAGAGTAGGGATTGGCTCTACTCTATAGACTAGGAAACCATCAACTATTTATATTTTTGGTTTCTCAAAATCTCGTTAATAATTTTCCCAAACTTATTCTTGACATTTAAGTAAAGTTTTCATGTGCACTGAATAAAAAAACAAACGTTTTCACCTCATTCCTTGGATAGAGTGTAATAAAAGTACAGTATTTTGGCTTATTGGCCAAATTGTTGCTTCATTTCCACGATAACTACACACGATATCCTCTTCTACGCTTCATCCCTAGACATAATTAACATTGTACACCAATATCGAATAATCACATACGATCCACATAAGGAACGTCACGTCATGGGTAAAGTAACTGAAATCCGGCAGTCTGGGTCCGTAGAGTTCACTTAGTTATCCAGTAAAACTGTTCTCACACTTGCCATAACTTTTCCCAAGGCATGTTTAGTGGTACATCAAGCCCACTACGGACACACCATAGCCTGTTGTACTTGGAACGAGTCTAACTTGGAACAAATGGTACTTGGAACGAGTCTAACTTGGAACAAATGGTACTTGGAACGAGTCTAACTTGGAACAAATGGTACTTGGAACGAGTCTAACTTGGAACAAATGGTACTTCGAACGAGTCTAACTTGGAACAAATGGTACTTGGAACGAGTTTAACTTGGAACAAATAGTACTTGGAACGAGTCTAACTTGGAACAAATGGTACTTGGAACGAGTCTAACTTGGAACAAATGGTACTTGGAACGAGTCTAACTTTGAACAAATGGTCCTTGGAACGAGTCTAACTTGGAACAAATGGTACTTGGAACGAGTCTAACTTGGAACAAATGATACTTGGGACGAGTCTAACATAGAACAAATGGTACTTGGAACGAGTCTTACTTGGAACAAATGGTACTTGGAACGAGTCTAACTTGGAACAAATGGTACTTGGAACGAGTCTAACTTGGAACAAATGGTACTTGGAACGAGTCTAACTTGGAACAAATGGTACTTGGAACGAGTCTAACTTGGAACAAATGGTACTTGGAACGAGTCTAACTTGGAACAAATGGTACTTGGAACGAGTCTAACTTGGAACAAATGGTACTTGGAACGAGTCTAACATAGAACAAATGGTACTTGGAACGAGTCTAACTTGGAACAAATGGTACTTGGAACGAGTCTAACATAGAACAAATGGTACTTGGAACGAGTCTAACTTGGAACAAATGGTACTTGGAACGAGTCTAACATAGAACAAATGGTACTTGGAACGAGTCTAACTTGGAACAAATGGTACTTGGAACGAGTCTAACTTGGAACAAATGGTACTTGGAACGAGTCTAACATAGAACAAATGGTACTTGGAACGAGTCTAACTTGGAACAAATGGTACTTGGAACGAGTCTAACTTGGAACAAATGGTACTTGGAACGAGTCTAACATAGAACAAATGGTACTTGGAACGAGTCTAACTTGGAACAAATGGTACTTGGAACGAGTCTAACATAGAACAAATGGCACTTGGAACGAGTCTAACATAGAACAAATGGCACTTGGAACGAGTCTAACTTGGAACAAATGGTACTTGGAACGAGTCTAACTTGGAACAAATGGTACTTGGAACGAGTCTAACTTGGAACAAATGGTCCTTGGAACGATTTGTTCCAAGTGGCTGATTTTTAAAACAAAAATAACTACGTTTATTATCCTCACCTCTCTCACTCAACGTACACTCGCCACTCTACGGTGAGCTGCAGCTGACGAGATGAACCTCCACTTTCTCCACCTTCACATTAGTGATGAATGAAGACCACTTAGCTTTAATCAAAGATGCCATGTATATGACGGCTTCTTCCTGTGATTCATGCCATAATTGTCATTAAAAAGTGAATGCTATCTAATCAATAGTATTATCTATAGTAGTTATATCTATAGAAAATTATCTATAGTAGCTATATCTATAGAAAATTATCTATAGTAGCTATATCTATAGAAAATTATCTATAGTAGCTATATTATAATATAGAAAATTATCTATAGTAGCTATATTATAATATAGAAAATTATCTATAGTAGCTATATTATAATATAGAAAATTATCTATAGTAGCTATATTATAATATAGAAAATTATCTATAGTAGCTATATTATAATATAGAAAATTATCTATAGTAGTTATATTATAATATAGAAAATTATCTATAGTAGCTATATTTTCACATGCTTTATCTATTTTTCATGAAGGCGAATATGACTTTTTTCTAATCTGCCAGATGACTCTTAACTCTGAAACTTCTTTTTCCTGGTTATTAGTATAGAACGACTCCCTAGTCGAGTCCTAGACCTCCTTCAAGAGTTTACTTTCAAGTGCAGACAACCGTCTCTCCAACCAGCATTTAAGCAAAGATACTTAGAGTATGTATGATATGGTGTATACATGGTGCATAGTGTATGATATGCATGGATTTTTAGGCTATAAATTCCTGCTAATGATGATCTCCAGATATTTTTCCTCATATATTCTTCACAATTGTCAACACCAGCTGATGTATGGTAACTCTATCATCATTACCTAGCATACGAACCCTACATGTTTTCAGTATTTAATTGCATCTGACAATCTTACGTCCATTTAAAAAGCCTATTTTTATGCTCTTGAATTGATTTAATTGAATCATCTTCTGCATTTATTTCCTGCCTATATTTTTATCGTTTGCAAATTTGCAGATATTGCCTATTAATCCTGAATTTAAATATTTTAAGTATATAGGTAAATAATACAGCCCCCATAACAGAGCCATGTGGTTCGTCTTACAACGGTTTCCAGCTCCAGTAGCCTCTCAATACACCATACAGTGACTCAGGACAGCATACACTGACTCAGGACAGCATACAGTGACCCAGGACACCATACTGTGACCCATGACACCATACAGTGACCCAGGACACCATGCAGTGACTCAAAACCCCCATACAGTGACTCAAGACACTATTCCCGTGACCCATTAAGTACAAGCACATGCACCTGAACTTTAAGGTGTCGAATAAGAACCTAAACGTTCACTAAGCTTTCCCTCTGAGTTCTAGACGCAGTGGTTCCCGTTGATGGATTGGCTGCATGATCGATTAAACCGTCTTCCAAACGTCTATGCTTATGCAAATGATTACGCATTAATTCTCCCTTAATGATATAAAAAACAGATGACCTTTAAATGAACCAAAACTTCATCAATCAGCTTTTTTTTTTGAAGCTAAAGCATCCTGGAAATGATAGTGATACAATATATTTTCGCCCAGTATATATATACGAAGCTGCCTATTAGGGATCGCTGTTCATCTCACGAGCAAAAATACGATGACTAGGAGAAGGAAATAAGGAGAATGTAATAATGTACCAACGATCGATCTTACAGTTAAAAGTAATCTACTTATCAGTCTAGACGCTAGCGGGTAGTCTCACCAAACTTTGCATTATGGCTACTGGGTGGTTGGGGATGACCATAGGTGGGTCTTTGTACAGTGTCGCTCACCTCTAAATTAAGCTTGCAATGCTATGATGGATTTTTAGTAATCGAATCACCGTCTACTTAACAACTCTGAGGGCTCGAAGTCTGACCACGTGATCTCTCAACATCTTAGAGCCGGGCATCTTCGCGTGACCGATTTATATATAAATCCTTCGTTACTGTTCAATATGAAGAACATAATCTTCTCATGAATGGATGCTGCATTATGCATGTCTGATGTTAAGGAGGGTTTAACACTCACTCATCTGCTAAGAACTCATCTACTCATAATTTATTTTTGATCAACTCATCGACCAACAATTAATCTGCTACCAACTCATTAACTAATAACTCATTAACAAACTCACGTACTTCTCGTCATTTTTCATTCAGTAGATTTTAAATATTTCCTCACGAGCGAGTCAAGTTTTATTAATATCTCCACTGAATGGAGTCAATGAACTCTCTCTTTCTCTCTCTCTCTCTCTCTCTCTCTCTCTCTCTCTCTCTCTCTCTCTCTCTCTCTCTCTCTCTCTCTCTCTCTCTCTTTCTTTCTTTCTCTCTTTCTCTTTCTTTTGCTTGAACACGACTCACCAATCGCTTTACAACCAGGTCCCATATTACTTCTGAGTAAACTTAGGTGATCAGTTAAATATTATGGTCCAATCGACTCACCTGGGCCAGGGGCTCGAACCCTGTACGAAATTGCTCACCAGAAACTACTCCAGTACATCCATTTAAATAGATATAAAGCCTTAGAACCTATACTCATACGAACATCTATTGATTTAAAGGGCATGTTTTCTGAAATGGAAATGTACATCGTATCAAAATGAACAAGTAGAGTCATAATTTGAACTAGTGCATAGCCATATATATTGGACAATTATTCAGCTATAGATTTAACGAGCATTTATCCATAGACAGAAAATGTACACAGATATTGAGTGAACACAGACATTAATTGAACAAATACACGGACATTGATTGAACAAGAATACAGTTAAGATTGGAGAAAGGCGCAGCCAAAGATTAACCAAGTCCACAACTGTATGTTCAACAAGTTTCAAACCTCAAACTGATCAACAACGCAGCCATACATAGAACATGTTTACACAATCGACTTGAGAATGGTTCAGAACGGACCGAAACGTCGTCGTCCCTTCACCTTCTAGTGTGTGGTCTGGTCAACATACTTCAGCCACGTTATCGTGACTCCTCGTCTGCATACATAGAACATTTACACGCTTAGTTCTAATCGCTATTCCTTGACACCTGTACAAGCAAGGCACCCGCACTCTCCCTCCCCCAGAAACGTCTACAATCAGCTATGCCTCACTCCTATCCACCCAGGCATCCCCAGATCACCTTCAGTCCCACTCCAGATAGTCACACTCAACATTTCTTTCTCACTCTCACCCATGAACGTCTTCCAATAGTTCAATCTCATTCCCGGGAAGCAATTCCCGGTCGCTCATTCCTGGCCGTTCACTGGAACTTTTCTCAATAGTTCTTTCTCATTCCTACTCTCGGAAGCCCCCCCCCTGCAAGAAGTTCTCATTCACTCTCACTCTCCAGCAACCAGTAGTTCACCTTTACTCTCACCCTCGGAATCCTTCTCCTTCATGTTCTCCCTGACTGGGAGGTGAAAATATTTAGAAAGTGATTAATTCAGTTCCTCGTACACGTAGCGGCAGCCGCTGATTGAATTGCATTAAAAGGGGGGTTTAAAGGTTAGTCTGGAGGCCTGGGTTTCATCAAATACTGGGGGCCAGGATTTATAAAAGCATTCACGTATCAACTAACGAAACCTGTGCATCTTTTCTCAATCGTGGCGGCTTTATATTACATTTATTACGAAGCTTGTGAGCTTCGAAGTGCTTCGGAGAAGTTCATATCTAAAGTAACATTGGATTGTGAAGTTATGATGCCTGAAAACTGTTTAGTAAATGTAGACAAAGGCTTCACAACGGGCTCACCATAGCCTGTGCTACTTGGAACTCTTTGTTCCAAGTAGCGATTCTTAAACAACAAAACAACAACAACAAAGCCACCATGATTGTTGATTGATGCACAGGTTTCATAATTGTTTCAGTTTCAGTTATTTTATTTATGAATCATGTATAATTTCATGATTTTTAAATGAGTTTTAAATCATTTTTAAATGAATGACTCAGTTAAAAGAAAAAATGAAGAGTATTACAGCAGATGATCTCTGCATCTGGATTATACTCACTGTGAATATTAGAGCATATCGCATATCGCAACATATCGCACCTAAAACATATACACACTACTTTCCAAATAAAATTCTTAGTTGAAATATTTATAAACCAACCTGAATGAACGTCATATTAAAGAGAAATGCTAAATATATACGAAGGAAATAAAGTCTGGAGTCAAGTACCTAAGAAATAGTTTTTTTGAGAGCAGCAAGAGACTGAAAAAAAAGATTTAAGATGAAGAAAGTTAAATATTGAAGGAGGGGACGGACTGGCTCACTAAATACTCTCGTGTCTTTTTATTGAGAAAGAAATTGGCGATAATTTTGTTTTCTAAATTTATATCTTAACAGCTACTAGATAAGAACTTGTTAATTTATCGAAGTTGAACAATTTCGCAGGAATAAATGATACTAATTAGGTAAACTAATAATTAATATTCAAGAAGTTTCTAAATACAGAACACTTATGTAGTTACGTTCTCGTTTTAGGTTGAACGAGAACGTTCGTCTGGAACGTTCTCGTTCAACGTCTGGATCTTGTTCAGACGTGTCTGGATCTTTATAAGATCCGTAAATGTCTGGATTTTTATAAAATACAATTAAATACTTTTCCAACCCGTATCAAAGTATGTTAATCAAATCAATGTGACTGGACACTGTTTCCTGAACTGTTGAGAGTTGTGTAATTTATCCCATGTTGTATACACTTCTAAGAAGACAACAATAACTCGAATAACAATATTGTAAACAAAATTGTTTTACAAATTTCCTTTCATATAATAGTAATGGCTTGGCGTTTTCCGCTGAAAATTCCCCTCCATGTCTCTACTAATATACTTGAAGCAGCAGACAAATATACTTGAAGCAGCAGACAAATATACTTGAAGCAGCAGACAAATATACTTGAAGCAGCAGACAAATATACTTGAAGCAGCAGACAAATATACTTGAAGCAGCAGACAAATATACTTGAAGCAGCAGACAAAGGTAAATACTACGATATTTTGACTATTTTGACTTAATCTTTAAGATGTTTTTTAATGCTATTCTTTATATGGTTCCTTATTCTGCTCTTTACGAGAGATTAAGAAGAAAGTCAGAGTTGTTTATTATGTATTCTTTCTTAAACTTGATTAAATTTGATCCTAGCTTCTTTGCAGGACGGAGATCAATCCCCGACTGTCCAAGTGGTTGGACAACCACAAAATCCTAAATCTTGATGCTCATAGTCCCTCCAAGCGCAATACAGTCACAATCGCTTAGCTCATTCTTCTGGTATATTTTTTCCTCCCGTGAGAGCAACTGGATTGTTGTGTAGAGTTTTGTGTCCGCAGTTTAGAATGAAATTTAAATAATTTGGTAAAATAATAACACTGCACAAAATAAGGACTAACTTAGTCCTAAGCCTTAGGAGTTTGTCTTATAAAAAAAAGTCTTTAAAAACTAAATTAGTATTCACTAAAAACGCGTAGAGTAAGAAAGGGGACTTAAGGGAATAAATGAATAAGAATGTTAAGCAACATGAATATTAATAAAGTTCCCCAACATATCACCCGAAAAAAATCACGACATACCGGACTCAAATGAGAAAAGTTTAAAGTTTAGAAAAAGAAATAGATTATCCCTGGCCTAAGGTATTGGGTTGTAGACACAACTCATTGGAAATTTTCAAACATAAGCTGGATGATCATCTGAGTGGGAGTTATTTAAGTAAGAGCAGTCACTCAGGCAAACAAGTATCTTACAGTTTCGGTAATTCTTATGTACTTATGAGTCAAGGTAGAATTAGATTCTATTTTTTTTATCTCCGATTTCAATTAAAGGTCTTGTGTTACCCATATTCACATTAGATCACTTATATTTTTTATTCTGCCGTATCTAATACAAGTTTATATTTTCAAAATGATTTTATAACTGCTTAATATATTTATTTATATTTAGTTTCGGATTTATAGATATAGCGTCCAATTGATATTAATTTTTGTCTTATATATACATTATCATCTCCCAACGTATATATATGGTATATACATAATATATATAACGACGCAAGTATAATTTCATGTTCGTTTTGACATTCAAGTAAATGTTCCAAGCATTTACTTTTTCAATTCAAGCACCAATAACATTATTGTGTATTTGTAGTTTCTTTTGGGCGAGATATTCAATAAGAAACCATTAAATTCAGCCTATTGCTGGAAGTAATAATGTTAACAATGATGAAGAAGTGAAAAGTTGAAATATTGAAGAAGGGGACGAACTGGATCACTAAATACTGTCGTGTCTTTTATTGAGTAAGAAATTAGTGGTAATTTTGTTTTCTAAATTTATATGTCTACTAGATAAAAACTTGCTAATTTATCGAAAAGGGGGTTGAAAAGGGGTATTTATGGGGTGAAAAGTCGCCCAGAAAATTGCTTTCCGCCAACGCACGGGTGGAGGTGTACTTGTTCATTTCTGTCGTACGATAGAACAAGTCTTGTTCATTTGTGTCACACGATAGAACCCATCTTGTTCCTTTATGTCGCACGATAGAACCCATCTTGTTCATTTATGTCGCACGATAGAACCCATCTTGTTCATTAATGTCACACGATACATCCGGTCTTGTTCATTTATGTCGCACGATAGAACCCATCTTGTTCATTTATGTCGCACGATAGAACCCATCTTGTTCATTTATGTCACACGATACATCCCGTCTTGTTCATTAATGT
>NC_091153.1:5237470-5244970 GCF_040958095.1 Procambarus clarkii | reverse complement strand
TTCCTGCACGTAAAACCGACCACAAAACCTGGGTTGACACCCGTGAGTTATGATTTGTTTAATCAGTTACATTTATTGAGATGAGCTTAAATAAATAAAAAAATAAATAAAACAGAGAATTGACACCAGAATATTATTGTGTCTGGTTTCGATTCTCTGTTCTATTTATTTAATAATTTATTTAGCATGAGGCAAAGGTTAAAGAAAAATTTGAGGTGAATAACAGCCATTATTTAAGTTATTAAATTATAATTTATTATAACCATTAAGTTATAATTTATCTGAAGCATTATAGAAGCAGCGTCAGAAGGTGACATCTTCAATAGTTAACGCCTTGCCATTAGTCTTCAGCTTAGTGAAGACTAATGTTAGGTGCCTCTGGTTGTCTCACAATAAATCTTTGCATCTTCTTGCAGTTTGTCAGTTTGGAAGTACTCTCTATGGTTGTCTTCCCATTTGCAGATGTAAAATATATTTGCCCAACCGTGTCGACTAGGTAAAAGGCTATACCATTCTTAAACTCACTATTAGCGATCGTTATTTGCTTCTTTAAAGTCAACATTGTTGCTCACGATCACTTCGGCCTCTCCATTGTATTATTTTTATATCAATTAAGTATTTTATGAGACTCTTCTCTCCGTCGTGATCTCAATAGTTCTGCTGTGAGCAATCTCAAAGGCTCACAGTTTCTCAAGGAGGCTCAACAGCTTGTTCAGACCTGAACAAGCACGAAAATGGAAAGGAACCACACGACAGTCCTGGAGAGGTAAGGAGATGTGCCTGAGAGCTGTGAGGCTGGGAAGGGGTTCACTATGGACCTAGGGACCTGGAAAATGGGGACTACAACGAGAGAAAATCCAGGTAGAAGAAGCCGTGGAAAAGGCAGCAACAGCAGTAATGGGCTCAGTGTAACTTCCTAAACGGGCTTGATGGGGATAATTTTCAGTGAGAAAAAGTTTCGATGGAGCTAAAATGAGACAATTACCAACACCTAAATTGTCACACACGAGCCTGTCTCCTGTGTGTTTCCTGGCTACGTCACTGTTTCCTTATTGATGTCGCTATTTCCTTATTGATGTCACTATTTCATTGGAAATTGGTATCGTTTTCTTAACGATGCTTCTACGACGGTATATTAGCCCTTAATGATCCTATGATGACTTCGCTAGTTCCCTGAGAGTACTTGGGATCAGTATCATCAGCTCATTAGGTGGATTAAGTAAGATAATGGTAATATTGTGAGGTCAAAGATCTCAAAAAAAAGTTTTATCAATTTTGGGGTGAAATTAGAAAATTAATAAGTTCTTGACGAAGGGTAACCAATGTTACATACGATTCCTCTGGGCCTTGTTGTACATGTACTGTTTTAAAAGTGAAAAATTCAACATTGTACAACCGTGTTTCAGTTTCAGTCCCCACAGAACAGTTTCAGTCCCACAGAACAGTTTCAGCCCCACAGAACAGTTTCAGTCCCACAGGACAGATTCAGTCCCACAGAACAGTTTCAGTCCCACAGAACAGTTTCAGTCCTACAGAATAGTTTCAGTTCCACAGAACAGTTTCAGTCCTACAGAACAGTTTCAGTCCTACATAACAGTTTCAGTCCTACAGAACAGTTTCAGTCCTACAGAACAGTTTCATTCCCACAGAACAGTTTCAGTCCCACAGAACAGTTTCAGTCCCACAGAACAAACTCAGTCCCACAGAACAGTTTCAGTCCCACAGAACAGTTTCAGTCCCACAGAACAGTTTCAGTCCCACAGGACAGATGGGACTAAAACGATCCTAACCACAAACTTGCATAGACCACAAGCCGAATGTATCAGTAAGACTCCTCACCATGAAAGGTTCGAACCTTAGCATGCCAGGAGCTATGAGACCCAACACGCTGACCAGATGACCACCAGACTATTCAAAAGTATTGGTTATCTTGCCTATAGTGAATTGATTTGATGAAAATGATTTCTGATCTCTGACCAGCTAGTGCTATCGGGTATTGGGTCTGGGGGTCCAGGTACTGGACTTGTCAATAGTTTCGTTGTTTGTCAACTACTGGGAACAAAAAGTTCCAAGTAGCACGGGCTATGGTGAGCCTGTAGTGGACTTATCTCAGTCTTCATAGTGGTTTCATAGCTCCTGGTATTTATATTTTCTTTATGTAAAGTGGTACAGGACGTGAGTGAGGTGAACAAGTGGATGAATGGCATAAAATAAGAGATATTAATGGGGTATTACATGCATGAACATAAGCAGCTTAAGTGTTTGCTGCTAAGAACTTTATATATATATATATATATATATATATATATATATATATATATATATATATACATATACACATATATATATATATATATATATATATATATATATATATATATATATATATATATATATATATATATATATATATATATATATATATATATATATATATATATATTTGTCAAATTTAATTCTCACCACAATAATGGGGATTCTTTTTATTATTATTATTTTCTACCACAGTCGTGGCCACACATTTACAATGCTAACCAGCATATATACATTTTTTCAATAATTTCTATAATTGGGATCATTAAGCTGCTTTCTATTACTGTACTCCGGTCCACATCGGTCATAACTGTAATTATTTGTAAAAATAGCTGATGAATCAAGCTTAAGGACCTAAATCCGAATTAAAGTTATTCAATATATAATAATTATGATTACGCGTTTCTGGAGCTTTGTGGATGGGGTTCTGGGAGTTCTTCTACTCCCCAAGCCCGGCCCGAGACCAGGCTTGACTTGTGAGAGCTTGGTCCACCAGGCTGTTGCTTGGAGCGGCCCGTAGGCCTACAAATACCTGCTTGATGGGGGTTCTGTGAGTTGTTCTACTCCCCAAGCCCGGCCCGAGGCCAGGCTTGACTTGTGAGAGTTTGGTCCACCAGGCTGTTGCTTGGAGCGGCCCGCAGGCCCACATATACCTGCTTGATGGGGTTCTGGGAGTTGTTCTACTCCCCAAGCCCGGCCCGAGGCCAGGCTTGACTTGTGAGAGTTTGGTCCATCAGGCTGTTGCTTGGAGCGGCCCGCAGGCCCACATATGCCTGCTTGATGGGGTTCTGGGAGTTGTTCTACTCCGCAAGCCCGGCCCGAGGCCAGGCTTGACTTGTGAGAGCTTGGTCCAACAGGCTGTTGCTTACTCCACATTAACACCAGAAAGGAACGAACGAAACAGCTTGTCCGAACGAGTGCAACAGCTGTGCCGATGACGTCACATTACTCCAGTGATCCATACGTCTATTTTTCATTCACGTCTCAGCAAGCAAGCAGATGAATGAACGTTCAGGGCATTACACCGTCATTGGCGAATTTATGAATGAGTTGGGTCCATGGAGAGGAACAAGAGAACGAGTTTTAAAGCGGAGATGTCAGGCAGCCCAAGAGGACGAGGGAGAGCCCAGCACCACACACACACACACACACACACACACACACACACACACACACACACACACACACACACACACACACACAAGGGTCAATCTGTTCGTCTCTCTCGTATTGTGGTTTTGTTTAAAAAATTTCAGCGTACGCAAGAATATTTTAGTTCCTCTGTGGAATATTTCGGTTTTGTGTGCGTTGTTGAGCCCCTGTGAATGCTTCTTGAGAGAGAGAGAGAGAGAGAGAGAGAGAGAGAGAGAGAGAGAGAGAGAGAGAGAGAGAGAGAGAGAGAGAGAGAGAGAGAGAGAGAGAGAGAGAGAGAGAGGGAGAGAGAGAGGGAGAGAGAGAGGGAGAGAGAGAGAGAGAGAGAGAGAGACAGAGAGAGAGAGACAGAGAGAGAGAGACAGAGAGAGAGAGAGAGAGGCAGCCAGACAGACAGACAGACAGACAGACAGACAGACATAGACAGACATATTGCCTGACACTGAATTTGAAACACATAGATACAATATATTGCACATTGTGACACTAACATCTTTGGGGCAGGAAGTCTGACTCTTCCAAAACCACGAAGAGTCCCCTTGCTGTACCTTGCAGATACTTGCAGATACTTGCAGACAGGCAGCCAAGAAACTTGCAACTACAAGACACGTCTCACACCCTTCACCTCCCCGGACGAAAGTCAGGAAATATCTAACTAACGAAACACCTGAGTATGGTCAGGTATCTCTTAAAAGCTTTGATTCTAATTCGGGAACAAACCAATGTTTTCCAAATTCTAAGTCTGGTAAGCTTTCCGGTTGAGATTTCTATATCTCAGCTTGGTTGAGAGTGCGTTGCCATGTCCCTGGATGTCCCTGGATGTTTCTGGATGTCCCGGGATGTCCCTAGATGTCTCTGGATGTCCCTGGATGTTCCTGGATGTCCCTGGATGTCCCTGGATGTCCCTGGATGTTCCTGGATGTCCCTGGATGTCCATAGATGTCTCTGGATGTCCCTGGATGTTTTTGGATGTCCCTAGAGTCTCTGGATGTCCCTGGATGTTTCTGGATGTCCCTGGATGTTTCTGGATGTCCCTGGATGTCCCTGGATGTCCCTGGATGTTTCTGGATGTCCCTGGATGTTTCTGGATGTCCCTGGATGTCCCTAGATGTCTCTGGATGTCCCTGGATGTTCCTGGATGTCCCTGGATGTCCCTAGATGTCTCTGGATGTCCCTGGATGTTCCTGGATGTCCCTGGATGTCCGAGGATGTCCCTGGACTCCATGTGTTTTGAGTCCAAGGACTCAAGTTCTATCTCGTCACATTGACTCAATATTTTATCGTAGATGCATCACGAAATTGTGATTGAATTTGGAAATTCATTGTTAGCTTGAGACTCAAGATGAGAAAGATCCCATTGACATGGTACGTGAGATGAGAAAGATCCCATTGACATGGTACGTGAGATGAGGAAGATCCCATTGACATGATACGTGAGATGAGGAAGATCCCATTGACATGATACATGAGATGAGGAAGAATGATAATGCAATGACAAAGAATATAATCAACGTCCCAGAGTCCCTGTCCGACCTCAAGGAGGCGATAAGAATGAGAGAGGAAAGGTCACGGCTATGTGAGGTCATATATGACCTGACAAATGACGTCAGGCTATGACGTCAGAGGTCAAACGACCACCATATTGTGTGCCTCAAAAATAATCTAAACATTTTTGGGATGAAACATAATTTCAGGCTTATCACATACATTAAGAAATATTATAAACTAAATATGACTTGCCAGTCCCTTATGCTGATTGATGCTAACCTCGACTTAAAATGGCTACAGTCCCCAGCATTTCGGATATACATCAAATCATACATGATATACATTTATCATACACAGTTTCTCAGGCTGAAACTCATGAAATATTCAATTAATGAAAACAATGACACATTGTTGCCATTGGACCAAGATATCATACTGAGCTATCGTCTAGATATCGGCGACATGGCCAAAGTGCTTAAGCTTCTACTTTACACAAAACAAGAACAATAAAACAAAAAGGAGCACCTTATCCAAATTTGTTATAAATGTCAGAGAAGCAGGACAGGAAAACACTCAGGACAGCAGGACAGGAAAACACTCAGGACAGCAGGACAGGAAAACACTCAGGACAGCAGGACAACAAAAACACTCAGGACAGCAGGACAGGAAAACACTCAGGACAGCAGGACAGGAAAACACTCAGGACAGCAGGACAGGAAAACACTCAGGACAGCAGGAAAACAAAAACACACACAAAAAATCAACACAACCCATGCCAAAATGGGCTTTTACCAGGAAGAACGTGCCTCTTGCAGCCTATGCAACACTCTAATATGATCTTGAGTACATTGCAAGGCAAGGAAGCCCGAAAAAAATATACTAACTTCGAAAAAACTAAATTATAAAACTTCCTTAAAATTATAAGCCTCCAAATCAAAAAGGTGTTCGTCATTATCGGTATTTGCCCCTTATACAAGTTCCTAGAACGACACTAGAATTAACATGAGAGATGCATATGTATTTTGCAAGCATATATTCAGTTGGATGTGAACCAAAGACGTGGAGTACACCAGTGTGAATATTATGATTTACATCGAAGAAACTAAATATTTAAGCTTCGTGGCGACTTGAGACAAGCGACTTGAGAATGGTCCAGGACGGACCGAAACGTCGTCGTCCCTTCACCTTCTAGTGTGTGGTCTGGTCAACATTTAAGCTTCGTTATTGGCCAATGTTCGAGATTTGGAAGTAACTATGTGGAAGTGTTTTCTGCCGAAGGAAAAAAAAAGAGTAACTTGATAATTAATTTGTAAGAAATTTTAAACAATATAAATATTATGATATCTGACACGTGATAAATCATATATTGGTGGCACCGTCTTGTATGTCCCCCTTGGGCCAACATCTGGGCTCGTCCTCAAGGTCTCATCCTCAATTTCACCCTCAAGGTCCCACTCTAAGCCTCGCCCTCGAGTCCCACCTTCAACCTCGTCCTCAAACAGCCCTCAATTAGAGAACTGCAATTTTTTTTTTAATATAGGTAGCACAGTGGTTTGTTCCAGCCGGTTCGTAAATAAAAAATCTCGATTTGTAAATAAAGGATTCGATTCCCGCGTAGAACGGAAACGTTTGGTCACGTTTCCTTTCACCTGATGCGACTCTTCACTCAATAGTATGTATACAACTGGTAATTTAAAAAAGTCTATTTTTTCTGGCAAATCATTTATAAGATCATTATTTATTATATGAATGATAAACTAACAATTAATCTTAATAAGTGCAAATAATAATTTTAAAATACATGTTATTACAAATGGCTCCTAGCATATAAAACAACATTATTAATATATATTCTAGGAAATAGATCCAGAGGGACAAATAAATAACATTTAACCCAGATACATTAGGTAAAAAAAACGATATATAATACTTAAGCCTTTTAAAGTACTTACATGCACAGTAAATGAAACCAAATTTGACGGGCAGAGTTACAGCTTGACAAGGACATGCTCCTTGACCGTCACTCTCAAGAGTACAAACAAATCCGTATATCAGGAGCTGCTTTGCTCGCGAACGCCGGCGGGCCCAGACACGCAGAATTGCTAATCCAGCTGGAATTCCTGGAGTAGTGCGGGGGTGCCCTTCCGGAGCTCAGATAACTCCCCTTTAAAACCGCCGGTGGTGAAGGCTCTGGTGTTGATACACAGGTGTGTGTGTGTGTGTGTGTGTGTGTGTGTGTGTGTGTGTGTGTGTGTGTGTGGGACTCTTGTGTTACCTCCTCCTCCTTCTTCTTCTTCCTCCTACAATTTCTCCTTTTATTCCTCTACTTCTCATATACACCTACGTCTCCTGCAATCCGTTTAAAACACCTCTTCTTAAACCTTCTCTTTCTACACCTGTTTTCCCCACATTTTATGCTATATCTCCTCATTTTACACCTTTTATCCCTCTTCCTTCATCTCCTCTTCCTCCTTCTCTCTCCACCTCTCCTCCACGACGTTGCTTTCAAACGTCAACCCATGGAACAGAAACATCGATGTTAATGTG
>NC_091153.1:5072470-5234970 GCF_040958095.1 Procambarus clarkii | reverse complement strand
CAGTTACGTAAGAACTTACAAACCTGTACATCTTTTCACAATCTTTGGCGGCTTTGTTTACAATTATTAAACAGTTAATGAGCTCCGAAGCACCAGGAGGCTGTTTATAACAATAACAACAGTTGATTGGGAAGTTTTCATGCTTGTAAACTATTTAATAAATGTAACCAAAGCCGTCAAAGATTACGGAAAGATGTACATGTTCGTAAGTGCTTGCGTAACTGCTTCGTGAATCTATGCCACTAGAATCTACCCAACTTCCTAATACAATATACTTCAACCTCCAAATCCTTCAGTCCCGATCAACTACCTAACGATACATTAAGTCCATCCTAATAACCTCTTTCAATCATGGAGAAGGGTTGTGGGAAGAGGCAATTAAGAGATAGAGAGAGAGAGAGAGAGAGAGAGAGAGAGAGAGAGAGAGAGAGAGAGAGAGAGAGAGAGAGAGAGAGAGAGAGAGAGAGAGAGAGAGAGAGAGAGAGAGAGAGGATGAAGGATTTTGAAAAGGGGAAATGAGATGGAAGGGTGATGGCGAGAATGGAAAGGGAAGGAGGATAATGGGAAGAGATGAATAATGTATGATTTATTGGCAATTTATAAAAAAATAACAGATTTGGAAACTTAATGCTATAAGGAATTTCTTGATCACAAAATTCTCGTTGCACAATATCAACGACAAATGGAAATTGTTAGTAGTTGCAACGTCTTGTTAACTAACTACCTTTGGTCTATTGCTAAATATATGTCTCTTATAACTTCTAAGACTTCTTATCCAATTTTGCTTCACTTTGACGACTCAATCGCTTCCTCCTAACCAGCCACGAACAATCTTCTCAGCACACTGTTTTTGTTTATCAACTTTTAACTTTAATATTACACGTGTATCAGACCCTCTTGTTCCTCCTCTCCCAACTATTCTGTGCCTCACATTCTCATCTCAACTTTGTTGGTTTTCAAGGCTCTATTGAGCATGACACGTGAAGGAGGTGCATGCTCCCTTATGGACGTCCTCTTTATAATATCTCCATAATATCTCCCCCACCTCGCTGATATTTGCCAGCTAAAGCTTCTAATTCTATTTTAAAACATAATGCTTTCTTTGAGAACCTGCCAATTATAATGCATATTTTTATTTTTGTTATTTGACCATTCAAACCTCCCCTATAACACTGCCATCGCTTGTCATATTTCAACAGCGTTGTAATCTATCTTCAATGGATAGATTAAAAAACTTCAAATCTAGATGTTTGAAGATAGATTCTGTCTTCATAGACCTTGAGCGCTGCCAACTGCTCTCTGGTGGCCAGTGGCCAGATTCAAGAAGCAGTTACGCAAGCACTTACGAACGTGTACATCTTTCCTCAATCTTTGATGGCTTTGGTTATATTTATTAAACAGTTTACAAGCATGAAAACTTGCCAATCAACTGTTGTTATTGTTATAAACAGCCTCCTGGTGCTTTGAAGCTCATTAACTGTTTAATAATTGTAAACAAAGCCGCCAAAGATTGAGAAAAGATGTACAGGTTCGTAAGTGATTGCGTAACTGCTTCGTGAATCTGGCCCCAGGATCTTGGAGCCAGCGGTCTATCTCGAGAACTGAAGGCAAGTTTCCCTCAAAGCAGAGGAAGGAGGGATTGAAAAAGGTATACTTTAATAATTTTAACATCATTCATGGGATCGCTGATGTTATTCTCTATAGATTTTCATCTTACCAGTAAATTTGTAATGTTTCTCTTCGTTTTAGGAAGTTTCGTCCGTAACAAATTGTAGAAATTTTGTATTAAATTGTAAGTAGAATCATTAATTTTTGTTATGGTAATATAGAAAATACAAGAACTATGTATATATTTTACACATATACTTCACAGCTGTTAAACGTATTATAAATGATAGAGCCCAGGCTTCCGCTTTTGTGGACCTGGGTTTGAAGCTCCAATGGTCCACGTGAATGAAATGTTATTTTCCATGGTGGTGTGGTTAGCAAGTTTTATGTATAAGATATATCAATAAATACATATATGAATATATACGTGTGTGTACATGTTTCATTCACCTAGATATTCATAACCTCGAACCTATGACCATTATGACCCATAGTCAAGGCAGCACCGCTCCTGTGTCAGGTAAGTCCACTACGGGGCTCACCATAGCCCGTGCTACTTTGAACTTGTTCAGAGTAGCTGAATCTTAAAAAAAAGAGTAACCTAATAAACGGTATTAAGATGAAATGTGGCTATTATTAATATATATTTTATATTATTTATCTTTTCTTGGTAGCTGAAAGCTATAAGTTCACTCCATTGGTACACTTATCCTTGTGGGTAAGATTAAAGTTTATTGCAGATAATTTTATGTTATTATTTCCTAATTTACTAGATATCTCAATTCTTGCAGTGGCTCAACGCTTTGGTTGCCAAGCTGTCGCCTGAAACAAGTTCCAAAATGTGAAGTATTTCGTCTGAAACGGCCGGAATATTTGTCCAAATTCACGCAAGGGGAAAACATATATCTGCTAGCCACAAGTTCCAGTATTTGTGTTGAGTAGTATTCTCTTGGGAAGGCTTTATAAAGACGGTAAGTGTTGGGTGTGTATGTTGTTCTGTATGTGTATGTTGTGTATGTAAGTCCTCTGATTAATACACTCAGACCAGGCCACAAGTCCTTCGTGTTTGGGGGACCTGAATATAAAAGCGTTTGGGTCGTGTTGATGAAGTTATCTCTAAATATATGGAATTTAGAACTCTCCTGTTTATGAATTCATCAATTATGTATATTGATGAATTTAAAACTCATGTTTTCTATTACTGTTATTATTAATAGGAATTGCAGAAATCATTTTAAGTAAATTACAATCATATATTCATTTAATAATCAAGCTACATCTATACAATTGAACGTGTTTGTTCAAAATCGTAGGCCAGATGCTTGGTGCTAGGCTTACCAAACTTTGCAGGGTGACTGGTGCGTGTTGTGGGACTGTCATGAGCTGTATGGAGTCTGGGTTTTCACCAAGATTCATCTAGCATATTAATTTCTTCACGATAGGAGCCCCCGTGACACTGCCTAGATAGGGTACCCGGCAGAGCCCGGGTACTTAAAATGTCTGTTGTGATGAAGACACTGTGAAGATGGTTACAGTGTTAAGAAGACAGTGTATAGTGATGATCGTTACAGTGATGAAGACGGTGTTTTGAAGGTAGTTACAGTGATGAAGACGGTGTTTTGAAGGTAGTTACAGTGATGAACACAGTGTGTAGTGAAGATGGTTACAGAGATGAAGGTCGTGACCTTAATCACCCTACCCCTCCCCACTCCCCCCGAGCACCGCCGGGGCCACAAACTATTCCCATACATCACAAACGTAACACTCTAACAAATATTTATGATCGATTATTTATGATCAAATATTTATGCATGGGGGATTTTTGGTGTAAAACTTTTCACCGGCTATATAAGTCAATTATATATTATAATGCGACAAGTTCACTTTGCTCTGGCTATATTTGGGTGGAAAAAATCTGGCATATAAGAGTTTATTTCAATATCTGACAACATTTCCGCGATCTCTCTCTCTCTCTCTCTCTCTCTCTCTCTCTCTCTCTCTCTCTCTCTCTCTCTCTCTCTCTCTCTCTCTCTCATCTGTTCCTTCCCTTCCCTGATCCTTGCCTCCTTCTCCTGCTTCCTTCGTGTCTCCTTCTTCACTCCTCTTTTCCGTCATTAAATAATCTCATTCAAACTGAAACAAGAATGCATGCCTTATTTGAGTCGGTTCTCTCTCTCTCTCTCTCTCTCTCTCTCTCTCTCTCTCTCTCTCTCTCTCTCTTTCTCTCTCTCTCTCTCTCTCTCTCTCTCTCTCTCTCTCTCTCTCTCTCTCTCTCTCTCTCCCTCTCTCCCTCTCTCCCTCTCTCTCTCTCTCTCTCTCTCTCTCTCTCTCTCTCTCTCTCTCTCCCTCTCTCTCTCTCTCTCTCTCTCTCTCTCTCTCTCTCTCTCTCTCTCTCTCTCTCTCTCTCTCTCTCTCTCTCTCTCTCTCTCTCTCTCTTTCTCTCTCTCTCTCTCTCTCTGATTGAAAAAAGTGACATATTTCTTTAATATTTCCTGTATAGATATGACATTTTATGAAAATTACCCGCAGGGAAGACTTGTCTTGTCTCCATAACCGTTGCTGGAGAATAGTTGGAATTTAATATATGCAATATTCTCTGACTATTGTTCCTGGCCATATTCTGAAACGCGGAGGCTCAAGTCCTACTCGGATGTCACACTCACACTCGCTCGCTCGTCCTCGTGTGCGAGGAGGGCAAACCTCCCCTCTCACTTGTGAGAGGTGAAGTGAGCCTTTCCTCACCTCTCACTTGTGAGAGGAGAGGTGAGCCTTTCCTCACCTCTCACTTGTGAGAGGGAGGTGAGCCTTTCCTCACCTCTCACTTGTGAGAGGGAGGTGAGCCTTTCCTCACCTCTCACTTGTGAGAGGGGAGGTGAACCTTTCCTCACCTCTCACTTGTGAGAGATGAGGTGAACCTTTCCTCACTCTTGTGATAATGAGAGTCCCTGTGTTCCCCAAGGGAGAGAAAAATTCATTGAGTCGGGGGACAGGCAGACAGAGTGTATATATACATGTTAGGCTTATTTCGAGGTCCCCCTCTCTCCCACAAGGTCGAATTACAGACCCTTCCTAGTATGCAACCTACAAAAAGCTAACTCCTGGGTACCTATTTATTGCTAGGTGAACAGAGCATTAAGTGATAGGAAATTGCACCCAACCATTTCTATCCCGCATGGAATTCGAACCCGGAAATGTCAATTGTGAATCGACAATGAACCCGACTGCACTACCGGGACCCCTAAATATGGTGTGTTAGAGTTTAATTGACTGTTGCAATACGATAATCAATAGATAATACGCAATACGTTAGATAATCAATATATAAAAGAACTACGCGGCCTTTCACAGTGTCGTAATCAAAACATAAGAAATAGCACAGAATGTAGTTAAGATGTTTGCGTGTTCTCTGGCTCTGCGTCATGCATGTATACGCAATGTATCCAAACCAATACTATGGATACATACACATAGAGGCGTGTATGTATACACATTGCTTCTCGGTGTATGTGCACTCAGAGTTTATTTAATCCTGGAGTATGTTCAAAGCTAAAGTGGACTTGGTGGTTGGTCAGCCAGCTATTGGTGGGACTTGAGACAAGGCCAACAGGTGGATCATAGAGTCCACTACTCTAGAGCATAGAGCCCACTACGATCGACAGGTGAGCCATAGAGTCCACTACTCTAGAGCATAGAGCCCACTACGATCGACAGGTGAGCCATAGAGTCCACTACTCTAGAGCATAGAGCCCACTACGATCGACAGGTGAGCCATAGAGTTCACTACGATAGACAACAACAAAGTGCCCACTACGCTAGACCGCTTTGCTAGATCTTCTCAGACCTCTACCAGAAATATTGTCTCAGCAACTCTCTAAACCTCTTCCATTACTGCCTCCATCTACTGTCCCCTCCCTCACTCCCTCTATCTACCAAACCTCCGTATATACCACTCCTCCTTACTACCTCCATCTACCATCCTCACTCCCATCATCTACCACCCCTCCCTCGCTATCTTCATCTACCAAGCCACTACTACCTTGCATATATCTACTAGCTCTCATCTCACTCACCACTATGTAATTAAAGAGACCAGGCGAGCCCTCCAGCACCTCTGAGAGGCAGGGAAGGAGGCAGGGAAGGAGGCAGGGAAGGAGGCAGGGAAGGAGGCAGGGAAGGAGGCAGGGAGGGAGGCAGGGAGGGAGGCAGGGAGGGAGGCAGGGAGGGAGGCAGGGAAGGAGGCAGGGAAGGAGGCAGGGAAGGAGGCAGGGAGGGAGGCAGGGAAGGAGGCAGGGAAGGAGGCAGGGAAGGAGGCAGGGAGGGAGGCAGGGAGGGAGGCAGGGAAGGGAGGCAGGGAGGGAGGGAGGACGAGGAAGGAAGGGAGAAATGGAAAAGGGCCCAAGGGAGAGGATATAGACAATGGCAGAGGGAGAATGATAAGAGAGAAAGTGCAGAAAGAATGTAGTGAGTAAAAATATATATATATATATATATATATATATATATATATGTATATATATATATATATATATATATATATATATATATATATATATATCTATATATATATATATATATATATATATATATATATATATATATATATATATATATATATATATATATATATATATATATATATATTCTTAATCACGTGTTTACTTTCGTGATATACACACACACATATATATATATATATATATATATATATATATATATATATATATATATATATATATATATATATATATATATATATATATATATATATGTATATATATATATTCCACAGTGCATGGCCTGCACTGTGGAAAATCAGGCGGTTGGCACTCACGACACGACGAAGTCAATGGCATCATTAAGAGGAGCCTTCCCTTTGCCAAATGTCCAGCAGATAGAGAGCCTTCCCTTTGCCAAATGTCCAGCAGAGAGAGAGCCTCACAATCTCTTTAACCGTAACTCTTTTAACTTTACTGGCCGACCAGATGGAATTACAACTACGTTTCAGTACAACTTCGTTCCAATGGAATCTGAGACCCTTGGTCCATGGGAAGACACTATATATATATATATATACGCTTTGAAACGCTTCGACATGCGTGTCGGCATGTTTAAATGGCCCCCCTGAACCCCAGGTAATTGCTCCAGTGAGCTAATTTTAGGATTCGTTATTTATAACGTACCCAACTTTAGTTTTTGTTCCTTTGTACCCGTGTTGCTTATAAAAAAATCCGGATTGTTCAGGGAACACTTCTTGCTGAGACCCTCACAATGAGTGAATTTTATTCATGTTTATATGGACTAGTTTCGTAGCTGATATTACAAATCGTTCCTTGTAGGCTTCCGTTGGTGAGTACTGATACTGGTGAGTACTGGTGAGTACTGGTGAGTACTGGCGAGTACTGGTGAGTACTGGCGAGTACTGACTCATAACTAGAGCGCCTACAATGCACAGTAAATACGCAAATTTCAATGTTGATGACTGTTATTGTTATTATGCTGTGTCGAGCGAGGCGAACATTGCACCTCATAGTACTTAAAACACACTGTGGGTGTACTGGAGACACTGTGGGTGTACTGGAGATCTGTGGGTGTACTGGAGACACTGTGGGTGTACTGGAGATCTGTGGGTGTACTGGAGATCTGTGGGTGTACTGGAGATCTGTGGGTGTACTGGAGATCTGTGGGTGTACTGGGGACCTGTGGGTGTACTGGAAGCACTGTGGGTGTACTGGGGACCTGTGGGTGTACTGGAAGCACTGTGGGTGTACTGGAGATCTGTGGGTGTACTGGAGATCTGTGGGTGTACTGGAGATCTGTGGGTGTACTGGAGATCTGTGGGTGTACTGGAGATCTGTGGGTGTACTGGAGATCTGTGGGTGTACTGGAGATCTGTGGGTGTACTGGAGAAACTGTGGGTGTACTGGAGACCTGTGGGTGTACTGGAGATCTGTGGGTGTACTGGAGATCTGTGGGTGTACTGGAGAAACTGTGGGTGTACTGGGGACTTGTGGGTGTACTGGAGACACTGTGGGTGTACTGGGGATCTGTGGGTGTACTGGGGACATTGTGGGTGTACTGGAGACACTGTGGGTGTACTGGAAGCACTGTGGGTGTACTGGAGACACTGTGGGTGTACCATACACCCAGTGGGTGTACCATACACCCAGTGGGTGTACCATACACCCACTGGGTGTACCATACACCCACTGGGTGTACCATACACCCACTGGGTGTACCATACACCCAGTGGGTGTACCATACACCCACTGGGTGTACCATACACCCAGTGGGTGTACCATACACCCAGTGGGTGCCTCTCTCTGGCAGTACCGGGAAAAAAACTGCTTCTAAATATTAAATAAGACATAATGAGTGTTTCGAGGCAGTTTTAATCCGTAATGAAGCGAGGTTCGGTGCTCGTTCGTGTTACCGACCCTTGTTATTACCGGCAGGGTCGTTGTGTTGGCGCTGATGGAGTCATTACACCTGGAGTCCTTACCAACACCCCCAAGGAGTCCTCATCAACACTTGGAGGGGTCCTAACCAACATCGGAAAGAGTCCTCAGTCTCACTCGGAGTCGTCAAAAACCACCCAGAGGGCCTAACCAACGTTCAGGGTCCTGAAGAAGATTTTGGGGGGCTTGTAACCTACTCTAGGGCCTTCACCAACACCTGGGATACTCACCAACACTCAGGGTTCTTATCTTCACCTGAAGTCCTCACAAACACTTCTTTCAACAATACACAGAGAGGTCTGAGATGACGCCTGCATGTTATCCAGCAGTTCTACACTCAATTCCCCAAGTTGCCAGAGGGAACAAGTAAGTGGGGGTGGTGTCCTGAATGGCAATATCTTTCCATGGCTCTTTTATGTTAAATTTATTTTATTCGTTTATCTTTTATTTTATCTTTTCCATGGGTTTTGAGATTTAAATCTCTGTTGGTGTCCTTTGAGGGTCCTGCGTTATCTTTGCGTCACTAAGACGCACTGAAAGGCCTGATGAATATTAAGAAATATATTCATTGATTTTCTTTGATATTTAAATTGTATGTCGCTTCGTGTATATATATATATATATATATATATATATATATATATATATATATATATATATATATATATATATATATATATATATATATATATAGATATATATATATGCTGGTATCCTTGAGGGTGGTTCATGAAGTCTGGTGATAAGTTCAACTGCAACACAGACTTAGGCAAGGATAACCAACTTAGTGGTCGCCAAACAGGCAGATTGTGTACTGATAACACAGACTTAGGCAAAGATAACCAACTTAGTGGCTGCCTAACAGCCAGATTGTGTACTGATAACACAGACTTATGCAAGGATAACCAACTTAGTGGTTGCCTAACAGGCAGATTGTGTACTGATAACACATACTTAGGCAAGGATAACCAACTTAGTTGTCGCCAAACAGGCAGATTGTGTACTGATAACACAGACTTATGCAAAGATAACCAACTTAGTGGCTGCCTAACAGCCAGATTGTGTACTGATAACACAGACTTATGCAAAGATAACCAACTTAGTTGTCGCCAAACAGGCAGATTGTGCACTTAAAGTTTGCACATTGAGTAATTCTCAACACCAATATCCAGAGCGTCTCGCATATGGAATAATTCGATCACAAGGACTTCAAAATAATCGTTACAGCTCGAATAATAATCTTTTGTGAGGTTCAGAATGACTTGATTTCTTTATATAGTCTCTGATGGTTCTCTGGGACCATTAACATAAGGGGTCTCCTAATTGGGTGGTTATAAATAGAAGCTGCCTCGTATGGGCCAATAGGCTTTCTGCAGAACTACCTGATTTGAGGACCCATAGACGGGTACTCACCTAATTGTGCTTGCGGGGGTTGAGCTTTGGCTCTTTGGTCCCTCCTCTCAATTGTCAATCAACTGGTAAGATAGGTGGTCTTACTGGTAGGCCTAAGGCCATAGGCCTTCTGCAGTTATCTTTATTCTTATGTTCTTATAGACACATGGCTTCGCTCTCGACACTCACTGACGGGAATCCCGGGTTCGAATCCTTGATGGGGACAGAAATCGCTAGGCACGTTTCTTTTTACCTAATAAGCCTGTTCACTTTGTAGTACATATAGGTACTAAAATACAACATAGTAGTACATAAGGTTACATCGCCGAAATGCAATGACAACACGTCCCTGACTTCCACGTACAAGGAAACGTGCCCAACCATGTCTGTCCCGGCCTGGGATCGAACCCGGGATGTCTGATAGTGTCCAGTACCAAGCACCAAGTGCCAATGAGGCTTCCGGCTGCTCCCAGCATGAAAATGTTACCCTTGTGTATACATAATATAGCCTGACTCTAGTCCAAGATAACAAAGTATTTATTATGTAAGGTAAATTTTAATTAAATTATTTTCACCACTCAGAGTTTGACGCGGCGCGTGGGTGTGAGTTCTGAGAACGGGATGAGGAAAGTTCCTAGGAAATTTATACATGATACAAAATATTCCTGTAATATACGAGAGTGAGGAATGATATACTTCGTGTTACTGTAATATACGAGGGTGAGGTATGATATACTTCATGTTACTGTAATATACGAGGGTGAGGTATGATATACTTCACCTTGCTGTTATATAAGAGGGTGAGGTATGATATACTTCACCTTGCTGTAATATACGAGAGTGAGGTATGATATACTTCGTGTTACTGTAATATACGAGAGTGAAGTATGATATACTTCGTGTTACTGTAATATACGAGGGTGAAGTATGATATACTTCACCTTGCTGTAACATACGAGGATGCTCGATGTTACAGTACTGTAATCCTTCACGCCAGACATTACACTCTTGGCAAAAGTGACGTATGATCCAACGCCGCAGCTTGTAATATATAATTAAAAATGACTCCAACGTTGGTTATCGTGTATTACAAACTGCTATCTTGACGGTGATCCTTGTTTTGGCAAGAGGAGATACAATTAGATGTCCACAATTAACGAAATGATTAATAATCATAATCCTGTAATTAGTCAACAGTTGTCAGAAGCTGTAGTCGAATATTACAGGTACAGCTGTTCCTGTTATCTTGAGGTTATCTTGAGATGATTTCGGGGCTTTAGTGTCCCCGCTGCCCGGTCCTCGACCAGGCCTCCACCCCCAGGAAGCAGCCCGTGGCAGCTGACTAACACCCAGGTACCTATTTTACTGCTAGGTAACAGGGGCATAGGGTGAAAGAAACTTTGCCCATTTATTTCTGCCTCGTGCGGGAATCGAACCCGCGCCACAGAATTACGAGTCCTGCGCGCTATCCACCAGGCTACGAGGCCCCTCATAGTTCCACACAAAGAGAGCTTTCTGTGGCACAGAAAGCTACATTGCTGTCTGTATAAGAGAATTCCACCGGAATTCTCTCTAAGAATCTCCAAGAAAAGTCTCTAAGACAGTCGGCAGACTAGATGAGAAGTACAGTTCAGTGGCCTGAACTATATTTCTTAATATAGTTCAGATACATATTTAAACTATATTTTTTAATATAGAAATAAATAACAATAGTTATTTCTCTACCAATGGGTAGAGAAATAACTATTGGGAAATATTTAGAATTATTCATTGTGCCGGGGGACAGGAAGCCAGAGTGTATTCTTATATATTATGCTTTTAACGAGGTCCTCTTCACCCATAAGGTCGAATTACTAACCCCGCTCAGGATGCAAGCACTCAACGAGCTAACTCCTGAGTACCTACGTCCTGCTAGGTGAACAGAGGCATTCACCTTCACTTTTCACAGATGAAAGGATATGTGCCCAACAATTTCTGTCCCACCGGGGATTCGAACCCGGAATTCCCGATTGTGCGTCGAGAACGAAACCGACTGAGCTACCAGCACCCTAAACCGAGACTTAGAAGTGTGTTAAGAATAAAGTAATTTGAGGGCGAGGGTGGATAGCCATATCTGAACGGTAATGTTCAATTATTTTCTGCAGCACTGTTACCTAGCAGTAAATAGGTACCTGGGAGTTAGTCAGCTGTCACGGGCTGCTTCCTGGGGGTGGAGGCCTGGTCGAGGACCGGGCCGCGGGGACACTAAAAAGCCCCGAAATCATCTCAAGATAACCTCAAGCAGCACGGCCTTTAGGCAATTAATTATTTGTTCTAGTTGTGTGTGACTTAGTAACCATAGTGTTTCTAGTCACATCGGAGAGGAAAACACCTGCTTATTGTTACACGTGTTATAATTACTGAACACTGCTTGTGATTGAATAGTTTGCAGCTGTTGAATCCAGTTTAGAGCAGAGATTGGTAAGTTTAACTAGTTGTACATCCTCTGAGGGTCATATGAAGTAAAGAAGTTTCTTGCCAGTGATTGTTGCTCAGATCTTAGAGAGCACCTTGAATACCGTCTGTTTCATGTCTCTTAACTCTGATCTGTTTATCATACGCGTTTCTACATTGTGATCATCGTGTTATCTACGCCTGCTAGATAACGCCATGGTGTTATTACCTCTAATCTTAAATTCATTTGCAGTGAATATCAGCACCTTAAATTTATTTCCATATAGCTTTTTTTGACTTAAATTGTCAATATCCACAGACTTCATTATAATTCAAGTCAAAAAGGTTATTCATTATTTTCTGGTGCCATCTCTCATCTTTTAACTAGCAGCGTGAGTGGACGAAACAGCTGCAGCTTATAGATTCAGGCAGGGGTAATGTGTGATGAAATAACTCACATCCGCTGTTCCGGAGGCACAGGGTCAGTGCCACCATTGAAGAGGTCAGTGCCACCATTGAAGAGGTCAGTGCCACCGTCTAGGGGTCAGTGCCCCCGTTGAAGAGGCCAGTGCCACCGTCTAGCGGTCAGTGCCACCATTGAAGAGGTCAGTGCCACCGTCTAGGGGTCAGTGCCACCGTTGAAGCGGTCAGTGCCACCGTCTAGGGGTCAGTGCCACCGTTGAAGCGGTCAGTGCCACCGAGGTTCAGTGGCACCGAGATTCAGTGCCACTGAGAGCTCAAATATAACCTTTACATTCATAGTCAGGGACACTCTCTCGCTGGTCGGGCCGAGTGTCTCACGCACTATATCTTCCTAATGCGGCTGTGTAATCCATAAGAGCCTGGCTTAACCGTGTCTCCTATTTATAGCCCATCAATTAAGGACGTAATTAATGAACTGACACACACACTGTGAGAGCCACATGTTACAGGGGCAGTGAGTGGCAGATGTGAACATGTTTTTATAAAAATAATTATAAAATCAGTTGTATAATGTGTATATGTGTCGAGTAATTAGGGGCCAGTTGTGGCAGATCTCTAATGATCCTAACTTGAAGTGATTCTGGATCGTTACGTGAGGCATAACTGCAGGAAATATTTCAGTATTACAACATGTGCACAATTGATAGAACGAGATTGATCGATCGAGAGATATATATTTGATAACACATCGTTTGATATAGAGGGGCGTGGTGTTATATCTTACAAGTCGCGTGGTAATACAAGACCAGGTTCGAATCCCCCTCCAGAACGGTGCAATGCTATTCGAATAATAATAATGTAAAAATAAATATGAGAATGTATTACTTGAGTTATTAAGAAGTAGAAAACACAGTGTTGTTTAATTATTAAAACACCAGGAGTTAATACGATAGAAGAACGAGTGAAGGTGTATACAGAAGCTTGGATACTGCTCTGTAAACCAGAAATAGTTTACAAAAATAGTTATTAACGAATTCGTTAATACACATCCAAGTAATGAATCGCCCATTCACAATCCTACGGATCACACCCACACGCAAAACGGTACATATTCACACACACACACACACACACACACACACACACACACACACACACACACACACACACACACACACACACACACACACACACACACACAGAGGTTTACTTGGGTATAAATAGAGACTGCTTCCAATAGGCCAATAAACCTTCTTTAGTTTAACGGTTGAGAGGCGGGACCAAAGAGCCAGAGCTCAACCCCCGCAAACACAACTAGGTGAGTACACACACACACACACACACACACACACACACACACACACACACACACACACACACACACACGCAATCGAATTTAAAACACTCACGCATGTACACATACACCTTTAAACAATTACAAAAACCATAGCATATAACAAATTCATCTTAGTGGTCAATGAACACATGAACGTTCCAGCCAATATTTGAACACAATAGGATTTATAAATTATATTTTGGCTGTTTGTATCAACAGGAAAAAATATTTAACAAACTGATTTCATATTTTCTGGCTGTTTATGAGTGTTTGCTCTCGAACTTTAAATTTAATAAAACTATTGCCTGGAGCAGAGTTTGAGTGCAAATGAGAAAATTAGATTTATTTTTGTTTATCTCAGAATTCGTAAAATTCAATAGATAATAATCTAGTTGAATAATTTTCGTTGGCATAATATCTGTTTTGGAACCGTTGTATTTTTTCTTTTTGGGATTTAACTTCATTTTTCAATGTCATTATTTTATAAATAACTTTGAATGATGTAAAAATAGATCTTTAAAATACTGAAATGATGCATGTATTTAAGCACTTAAGAATTAAGAAAACTGCAAATGACACCCAAAGATGTATTTCGCTTCTTTATGTGTTATGTGTAACTACTTTAGTAATAATACATGAAAATATTATGTTTCCAGAACACTTCTAGCCAATCGATACACCTCAGTGAAGCATACATCAGGCTGATATCATCGTAGCAGCTGATATCACCTTAGCAGGTGATATCACCTTAGCAGGTGATATCACCTTAGCAGGTGATATCACCTTAGCAGCTGATATCACCTTAGCAGGTGATATCACCTTAGCAGGTGATATCACCTTAGCTGGTGATATCATCACCTGAAGCTTTTCCTAAATATAACTTCACTAACTATAATGATTTATTCACTTACTACTCAAATATTTCCCCGTGCCAGTCTTAGACTGTGTAGCTGGTGTGTTTACCAGTCTTACATAACTATGGGAAGCGTCAGTTGGCTTCAGCTCGACCACAATGAGTCCTGCTTCTCAAGATTCCGTTCTCGATACGTCGATATCGCGAACGTATTATTGGTGCTAAGTAAATTTCTTAGAATACTGTGGATAATCAAGTTTATTCTAAAAAACAATTAACACGTGTGTCGTTACTCACCTTGGAGCCTAAGGACTTAATAATTAAGGAACTAAAGAAGGCTTATTGGCCTATTGGAAGCAGTCTCTATATATACCCCAAGTTAACTCATTCATATATGGACCCGAACCCAGAAATCTAAAAATAAGGATTTCGCGACGTTTCGGTCCGTCCTGGACTGTTATAAAGTCATTATACGACTTGATAACTGGCGACGTTTCGGTCCAGAACGAACCGAAACGTCGCCAATTCTTCAATTTCAGATCCGTGCGTCTGGTGTTTAATTTTCAGCCACATCATTATGACTTGCTGTCCTCAGCAGGTCGGCGTTCGATCCCCGACTGGCCAAGTGGTTGGGCATCATTCCTTTCCTCCGTGTTATCCCAAATACTTATCCTCATATCCTTTCCAAGGACTATATAGTCGTAATGGTTTAGCACCTTTCTCCTGATTATCTTATCTTCCTCCGTAAGATTGTTTACGTACATCGGAAACAGAATGGGCCCCAGTACCTACCCTTGAGGCACTCCAATCCTTACCTCTGATAGTTCCTCTTACTATGACTCTTCGCCAGTCTGTTTATCCTAGTTAGCATAAAATTTGCTTGTGAGGAACAGTTTCAAAAGCTTTCTGCCAGTCCATGAAAAGGCAGGACGGTAGAGCGACGGTCTTGCTTAATGGAGGTCGGCGTTCAACCCCCCGACCGTCCAAGCGGTTGGGCACCATTCCTTCCCCCACAGTCCTATCCCAAATCCTTATCCTGACCCCTTCCAAGTGCTATAAAGTCGTGATGGCTTAGCGCTTTCCCCCTGATAATTATCTCCCTCCCTGTGCAGGCGATGAGTCACAATAACGTGGCTAAAGTATGTTGACCAGACCCACACACTAGAAGGTGAAGGGACGATGACGTCTCGATCCGTCCTGGACCATTCTCAAGTCGATTGTATCAATCACAATCGACTTGAGAATGGTCCAGGACGGACCGAAACGTCGTCGTCCCTTCACCTTCTAGTGTGTGGTCTAGTGAACAATCTCCCTCCCTCACTTACTCATGCTTAATTAAAACTTCATGAGGGCTCAAAACATCGTCCCTCTCATTCCACCTCACATGAGTAGGGAAGGTTTCATGAGCCTACAATGTGTGAGACTTCTTGGGTAGAATATTACATTGTGTCGTGGAGAGACGTAATTATGTTAAAAATAGTGAGAGCTTAGCGTGAAGGAGCCGCAGTCGTGCAGAAAGAAAGGTCGCCTGTACACTTGACCTGTTCTCCAGGCAATGGTTCTTGTGGTAGTATTCCAGGTGCTGGTGGTAGTCTTCCAGGTGCTGGTGGTAGTCTTCCAGGTGCTGGTGGTAGCCTTCCAGGTGCTGGTGGTAGTCTTCCAGGTGCTGGTGGTAGTCTTCCAGGTGCTGGTGGTAGCCTTCCAGGTGCTGGTGGTAGTCTTCCAGGTGCTGGTGGTAGTCTTCCAGGTGCTGGTGGTAGTCTTCCAGGTGCTGGTGGTAGTCTTCCAGGTGCTGGTGGTAGTCTTCCAGGTGCTGGTGGTAGCCTTCCAGGTGCTGGTGGTAGTCTTCCAGGTGCTGGTGGTAGTCTTCCAGGTGCTGGTGGTAGTCTTCCAGGTGCTGGTGGTAGTCTTCCAGGTGCTGGTGGTAGTCTTCCAGGTGCTGGTGGTAGCCTTCCAGGTGCTGGTGGTAGTCTTCCAGGTGCTGGTGGTAGTCTTCCAGGTGCTGGTGGTAGTCTTCCAGGTGCTTGTGCTAGTCTTCGAGGTACTCTCCACTACGCCCGCTGCAACCCAAGAGACTCTGATTTACATCCACTCTCTCCCCCCTTACGGTCATGGCTACAGAGGAACGCTATTCGACGTCTTCTGCGACACAGACATTCTTCTCCACAGTCTCTGCCATCTAGGGACTCTACACGGCGTCATCCATCAACATGGCACTCAGGGACTCTCCACCAAGTCCACTGTAACCCATGAACTCTCCATAACGCCCTTTATAACCCAGGCACGTTCCATAACTTACATTGCTACCTAGGTAATGTTTACCATATTCACTGCAATGTAGGCACTCTCCTCATCCTTTTGCACTCCGGCACCTTTTTCCACATTCACTACTTCCAAAGCACTTTCCTCCACATCCACTGTCACTTAGGCGCTCTCGTCCACGTCCTCTGCACTTAAGCATTTTCCCTCCAAGTCTATCAGCAACCTTGAAACGATCAGTCACTTTCACCAAAGGCAAACTGTATATATGATGACTCTACTACCATCAAGGCTCTTAGATCACTACCTTCAAGGCTCTCTGCTCTTAGAGTACTACCACCAAGGTACTCTGTTCTTAGATCACTCCCGTCAGGACACCCATAGCTTACATGCACTCTCTCACGACACAGAACCAGTCACAGAATCGAGTTGAGAATGGTCCAGGACTGACCGAAACGTCGTCGTCCCTTCGCCTTCTAGTGTGTTGTCTGGTCAACAGTCACAGGAGAAAACTGGACCTAAATATAAATTGACTACAAAAATAATATTTACTACCTATAAAACCACAAAGATCCATCATCAATGAGTAAAGATCCACCTCAATTACATCTCTTTATACTTAATTAGCCTCAAATCCTTCACCTGGAAATTGTCTACAAGTATATACAGACTATTAACAAACGCCCACAGAAGTCGTACCATTTATATATTTAAAAATCATGACATAACTTACAGTAATATAAAATTCTTCACTGAACTGCGTACGGAATATGCGAATAGTATATCAATATACACATCAATGATATTGAACAGTTGTGAAAATGTTTCAATAGGTGACGTGAATTATTTATTTTCACAACACCAGCGCAAAGTCATTCCAGCAGAATAAAGCAACGATGTCTGCTTTATTGAAAATAAAGTCTGGTATATACACGGTCTGACGCACTGACCTCTGCTCTCATAGAAATCTACTAAGTGAGATTTACAAGTTACCTTGTAAATCTAGTAGATTTACAAGGTAACTTGTAAATCTACTGTCTATCAAGTGTATAGACCGTACACCTGTTATTTTCGTCAGGTGCACTCACTCACTCACTCATTCACTCACTCACTCACTCACTCACTCACTCACTCACTCACTCACTCACTCACTCACTCTCAACCGAGTGGACAGCACTAGTGAGTATTTAGTCAATCCTAAGGCCCGGCCGAGGTAGAAACCAATGCTACTCTTCACTGGTAAATAGGTGAACTCCCTAACCAACTCCCCTATCTTTCACCTGATGCCTCTGCTCACCTAGCAGTAAACAGGTACCTGGGAGTTAGTCAGCTATTATATCCTGGGGATGTGTGTGTGAAAAAATATATGTAGTAGGTATGATAGAGGAAAAATTGGTTGGGAGTCAGTACATTATACCACCGACAGTTAGAAAAGGCGGGTCCAAGAGCTGACACCTCGGTCCTGCAGGCATAAATTGTAAATATAAATGTTAAACACACATATATTCATTTACACTCCACCAACCCAATCATTGCTACCCACCAGTTTGACGACTGGAACCAACCCGCCCACTGCCGCCCACCACCTCACCCACGTGAACCAAGCCACCCACTGCCACCCACCAACCCGCCCACTGCCACCCACCAACCCGCCCACTGCCACCCACCAACCCGCCCACTGCCACCCACCAACCCGCCCACTCCTTCATCGGCGCACCAAATGCTTTTAGGATTAATTAGCCATATGCCGGTGGAATACTAATTAACAGGTGAATGCGTCGCCGCCAGAAATGAGACTGACACAGTCACTCTAATATCCGTGTACTAATATTGATGAGTGACGGGAGGTGAGGACGGCGACGATAATGTTTTCCTCCTAGTAAGTGTCTAGTGACAGATTGTTGCTGCGTCCGTGTCTAAGAAAATGACAAGATAAGGCGCCGAACTATGAAGATTATATAAGGAAGTATGTTTCCTTTCACTTGGGCTCTATGTGACTCGAACCGAAGACCCCCATGTGTGTGAGGCTGATGCTCTATCGACTGGTCTGGTCAACGAAGCTCTATCGACTGAGCTATTGAGTGGTCTTAATAAGGAAAGTTATAAAAAGTCTCCAAGAGCCCAGGTGAATGGAATGTTTATATCCACGGCAGTGTGGATGACAATTTATCTGTTTGTTTGTCCCAGGATGGGAGTCAGAGGCTGGGGGATGGTCATGGTACTTTGCATGGCGACTGGTGGGTGGATGGGGAGTGTCATAGGGAGGGTGGGGGTCGACCCTCCCATGGCACTTGATATACAATCACAATTAAATCATTTATAGTGTGTATGTGCTCACCTAGTTGTGCTTGCTGGAGTTGAGCTTCGGCTGTTTGGTGCCACCTCTCAACTGTCAATGAACTGGTGTACAGGTTCCTGAGCCTATGTGCCAATATGTGAGTGTGTGCCAATATGTGAGTGTGTTGCATATGTGTGTGTGTGTGTGTGTGTGAGTGTGTGTACTCACCTATTTGTACTCACCTATTTGTGCTTTCAGGATCGAGCATTGACTCTTGGATTCCGCCTTTCCAGCTATCGGTTGTTTACAGCAATGACTCCTGTCCCATTTCCCTATCATACCTAGTTTTAAATGTATGAATAGAGTTTGCTTCCACAACCTGTTCCCCAAGTGCATTCCATTTTTCCACTACTCTCACGCTAAAAGAAAACTTCCTAACATCTCTATGACGCATCTGAGTCACAGTGTGTGTATGTGTGTGTGTGTGTGTGTGTGTGTGTGTGTGTGTGTGTGTGTGTGTGTGTGTGTGTGTGTGTGTGTGTGTGTGTTTACTAGTTGTGTTTTTGCGGGGGTTGAGCTTTGCTCTTTCGGCCCGCCTCTCAACTGTCAATCAACTGTTTACTAACTACTTTTTTTTTTCCACACCACACACACACACACCCCAGGAAGCAGCCCGTGACAGCTGACTAACTCCCAGGTACCTATTTACTGCTAGGTAACAGGGGCACTTAGGGTGAAAGAAACTTTGCCCATTTGTTTCTGCCTCGTGCGGGAATCGAACCCGCGCCACAGAATTACGAGTCCTGCGCGCTATCCACCAGGCTACGAGGCCCCGTAACCGTGTGTGTGTGTGTGTGTGTGTGTGTGTGTGTGTGTGTGTGTGTGTGTGTGTGTGTGTGTGTGTGTGTGTGTGTGTGTTGCATGTGTGTGTGTGTGTGTGTGTGTGTGTGTGTGTGTGTGTGTGTGTGTGTGTGTGTGTTGCATGTGTGTGTGTGTGTGTGTGTGTGTGTGTGTGTGTGTGTGTGTGTGTGTGTGTGTGTGTGTGTGTTGCATGTGTGTGTGTGTGTGTGTATCTGTTGCATGTTTGTCTGTGTGTGTGTGTTTTGCATATGTGTGTGTACGTTTTATATACAAGGAATTTAAAACCGGAACATTATTTAAACAAAAGTATTTTAATTTTCCGGCGAGGACAGACAGGCAGTTCTTCAAGGCGGTACCTGCATATTACGCAGGTTAGCCGGTGTTCCCGTAACATGTTTCACTCCTATTTGGCTTCAAAGGAAATCCAGAATAATGAATTACATTGCTGTGTTTTTCCTGAGGAGAAAATGTGTTTCGTAATGGAACTATTTTTAAACCTTCGTGTTGTATGGAATGACGACGTCCGAACTGAGACTGTTTGGGTTGTAAGGTATTTGTGTGTGTGTGTGTGTGTGTGTGTGTGTGTGTGTGTGTGTGTGTGTGTGTGTGTGTGTGTGTGTGTGTGTGTGTGTGTGTGTGTGTGTGTGTGTGTGCGTGTGTGTGTGTGTGTGTGTGTGTGTGTGTGCGTGTGTGTGTGTGTGTGTGTACTCACCTAGATGTGCTTGCAGGGGTTGAGCTCTAGCTCTTTGGTCCCGCCTCTCAACTATCGGGAGACTTCATCCGTATTGAATGTTGGTTGACATCCGCCTGAATGCATCTAGGTGTACACACACACACACACACACACACACACACACACACACACACACACACACACACACACACACACACACACACACACACACACACACACAAACCCATGTAGGGGCCTGATGGCTGATTAGACAGTGCTCGGGATTCGTAGTCCTAAGGGTCCGGGTTCGATCTCCGGCGGCGGTGGAAACAAATATGCCCCTATTCACCTATCAGTAAATAGGTACCTGGGAGTTAGGCAGCTGCAACGGGCTGCTTCCTGTGTGTGTGTGTGTGTGTGTGTGTGTGTGTGTGTGTGTGTGTGTGTGTGTGTGTGTGTGTGTGTGTGTGTGTGTGTGTGTGTGTGTGTGTAAAGAAGAGTTCAATGCACTTCCTCCCTGATCACAATTCGTGTGATCTGTTGTAAAAAATCACCAAACAACCTCATGCAATTTCGACAGTGATATCAAACATCAACAATAATGTGATATCACAGTGATATTTAAGATAACAAAGCTATCTAACATCAGCATCAAATAATAATAACTCTGTTTACACTAACAAAATACAACAAAAATAATAGTGAAATAATTTATCTAGGTATTTTTATGCCATATGAAAGTGGGATTGAATTAACAATATCTGCTGAACGACGCAATTGTGCTGCAATAACCTCTACTAAATTATATAACATAACAGTATTCTGTATGGAAACATACAGAATGTTTATATGTTTATAAATGCATATATGAAACATATATGCATTTATAAAATCCTCGTTTTAAATTCAGTTGTGTACAATACATACCGCGTTATACAATATTTCTATATATATCTGAATTGTATAACGTGGTGTGTATATATATAAGGTATACAACTGAATTTAAAATGATTTGCATATATGCATATATTTCATGTTTTCATACAGAGTGCTGTTGTGTAGAAGATGGGAGACAGATGGGGATAAAAATCTGATTTAAAATCTGAAAAGGGTTGTCTAATGTTGTATTTGATTAAGAAGTTTAGTTAGACACTGTAAAGAATTAAATAAATCAGAGAGAGAGAGAGAGAGAGAGAGAGAGAGAGAGAGAGAGAGAGAGAGAGAGAGAGAGAGAGAGAGAGAGAGAGAGAGAGAGAGAGAGAGAGAGAGAGAGAGAACTGTTAGGATGAAAGCACCAAGCCATTACGACTATACAGCACTTGGAAGGGGGGTCAGGATAAGGATTAGGGATGGGAGGGTGGGAAGGAATGGTGCCCAACCACTTGTGGACGGTCGGGGATTGAACCCCGACCTTTACCTTGGCGCTACATCAACGGGCATAAAACGTTGTACAAGAACGTAACGTAACGTAACGTAACGTAACGTAACGTAACGTAACGTAACGTAACGTAACGTAACGTAACGTAACGTAAGCACGCGTTGAAAACGTCGATGTTTTTGTACGGCAAAATTTGTCTATTGGCAATATGAACGTAAAATATCTTGTATTATGCAGACGAGGAGTCACAATAACGTGGCTGAAATATGTTGACTCAACCACACTCTAGAAAGTGAAGGGACGACGACGTTTCGGTCCGTCCCTTCGTCGTAGGGAAGTTCAATGGATTGCATTGCAATCCATTGAACCAATCCAAGCCATTGCAATCCGTCGCATTGCAGCACACTAGACAGCGGTGGACCCAACATCAGTTACAGCCCCGCTCCTGTGCCAGGTAAGTCCCCTACGGGCTCACCATAGCCCGTGCTACTTGCCCCGCTCCTGTGCCAGGTAAGTCCACTACGGGCTCACCATAGCCCGTGCTACTTGCCTCGCTCCTGTGCCAGGTAAGTCCACTACGGCCTCACCATAGCCCGTGCTACTTGCCCCGCTCCTGTGCCAGGTAAGTCCACTACGGCCTCACCATAGCCCGTGCTACTTGCCCCGCTCCTGTGCCAGGTAAGTCCACTACGGGCTCACCATAGCCCGTGCTACTTGGGAACTTGTTGTTCCCAGTAGCTGAATCTAAAACAACATGGATTGCATCAGCAAATGTGAAGGATCATTGAGAGTGCGGAGATGCACAGAAATGTCCTCTCAAATCCGCATTAGTATTTATCCGATCAATGACTCAATTCAAGAGACACAGGACCTTAAATGGGACTGAAAGAATGACACGGAGGACTACAAAACGGTATGAAACTAATCAAAATAAATCTTGAGGCGTATGTGGAACCAAATGATGGTCTGAAGATTCGCAACAAGACGTGATGAGTCGTGGGAGACATTGATGACCGTGATGAAACGACCAGGTTGCAAACGACTGGTTGGTCCTATCGGATGATACGATAAGATGCGACATGTAGATTATTACAGACGAGATGTGAAAGGTCTTATTACCATGATGAATAGGGACAGGTAAGACCCTTCACACATCACTACAATATATCACAGGCGAATGGTCTTAGAATCCTATTGAAATCTATTGAACAGTGCGACGGGATGTTCCTTCATCTTGCTCAAGATGAAGGCACAGAGAGGCTGTAGCATCATGAAAGAAAAGAACATTTCCTGTAGATGCAGACGAGGAGTCACAATAACGTGGCTGAAATATGTTAACCAGACCACACACTAGAAAGTGAAGGGACGACGACGTTTCGGTCCGTCCTGGACTATTCTCAAGTCAATTTTCCTGTAGATGTTTACGAATCAGAGTTCAGAGATAATTTAAAGGGATCCCACTCTAATAAAGTAATGATTAAACGGTTTAGCACATACTCTAATAATTATTGTTTTCATTAATTTTTATATCATAAGTTAAAGATAAATCTAACACTTGCCTTTCTGCTAACATACAGGTAAATTAGTAGGATACTAAGAACTTGTTGAAAATATTAAGAGAACTATTTATTAAATTTAAGTGCAAACATGCATTAAATCAAATGGAAAGGAATTAGTACACAAAAGTAATTATGTAATAGAATGCAAAGCTGAATGATTAGATTAATTGCAAATTGGCATGGCAGTAAAACACAAATTCACTCTACACACACACACACACACACACACACACACACACACACACACACACACACACACACACACACACACACACACACACACACACACACACACACACACACACATATATATATATATATATATATATATATATATATATGTATATATATATATATATATATATATATATATATATATATATATATATATATATATATATATATATATATATATATATATATATATATATATATATATATATACTTATTTTCCTATAAAACCAATAATGAAAACTGTCGAGCAACATATAAGGGAGGAATTCATACATACACCAGGAAACCAAATATACACTTCAAGCACGTATAATATACAAAAAAATGTATTTACATATGATTTTGTTTTTTCTCAATAAATTAATCAAATATCGCACAGAACATATACAGAACTACACAGCAAAGATTAATCTGAAGCCCACATGAAAATATATATATATTCAAGAGAGGCATAAAAATAATGATTTCGATTTGATTTTGGTAAATAGGAGGGGAGAGGAGAGGGGAAATAACAGCAGGAAAGAGGGGAGAGGGGACAAAATATGCAACGAGGGAGAGATGCAGGGGACAGGGGGGAAGGGTAGAATGGAGGGAATGGTGAAAGTGAAGGGAAGAGGATAAAGGGATAAAGGCAGAGAAAATATGAGAGGAGAATAAATAAATAAATGTAAGTGACCTGAAGAGTAGGGAGAGACGAAGACAGAGAGAGAGAGAGAGAGAGAGAGAGAGAGAGAGAGAGAGAGAGAGAGAGAGAGAGAGAGAGAGAGAGAGAGAGAGAGAGAGAGAGAGAGAGAGAGAGAGAGAGACTATAGTAGAAAACGAAGAACGAAATGAAGAAATATTGACTCTCAATGTCACTCCTAAACACTAGAGATAAATCATGGCACTGAGGCACTCACCACATATTAACCAAACACCAGAATATCCTATGACAAGCCCTTCTCCGCTCCAAGGCTTTACAGGACCATCTCACACGCATCCAAACTACGCCCAAGACGGTAATCATTTCTGCTTTCAAGTAGTCTCAGATAACGAGAATATAATTATGATTACTGTCTTGTGACAGCTTCAGAGTGAGCTCTGTAATCCCCTTCAGTCCTCACCCCCCCCAACACCCACCCACTCCACATCTCCATTCACCCCTCTCTATCTCCTCTTCCCCCCATTCCCGTCGCTACACACACACGCACACACACACACACACACACACTCTCTCTTATGATAGGGAAATGGGACAGGAGTCATTGCTGTAAACAACCGATGCTCGAAAGGCGGGATCCAAGAGTCAATGCTCGATCCTGCAGACACAACTAGGTGAGTACAACTAGGTGAGTACACACACACACACACACACACACACACACACACGCACACACACACACACACACTGTCCTGTCTCCTGAAGCCCACATAAAAAGAATAACGTCTGCGGCATATGCGAGGCTGGCTAACATCAGAACAGCGTTCAGGAACCTGTGTAAGGAATCATTCAGAATCTTGTACACCACATATGTAAGACCAATCCTGGAGTATGCGGCCCCAGCATGGAGCCCGTACCTTGTCAAGCACAAGACGAAGCTGGAAAAAGTCCAAAGGTATGCCACTAGACTAGTCCCAGAACTAAGAGGCATGAGTTACGAGGAAAGACTGCGGGAAATGCACCTTACGACACTGGAAGACAGAAGAGTAAGGGGAGACATGATCACAACCTACAAAATCCTCAGAGGAATCGACCTGGTAAACAAAGATAAACTATTCAACACTGGTGGGACGCGAACAAGGGGACACAGGTGGAAATTGAGCCCACATGAGCCACAGAGACGTTAGAAGGAACTTTTTCAGTGTCAGAGTAGTTAACGGATGGAATGCATTAGGCAGTGATGTGGTGGAGGCTGACTCCATACACAGTTTTAAATGTAGATATGATAGAGCCCAGTAGGCTCAGGAATCTGTACACCAGTTGATTGACAGTTGAGAGGCGGGACCAAAGAGCCAAAGCTCAACCCCCGCAAGCACAAATAGGTGAGTACAAATAGGTGAGTACACTCACACAGACGAGGACATGATCTTGGCAACTTCCACCCATGTTTACTATGTAAGGTTCTAAATTTATTGGAATCATATTATTTGGAAAACCAAACAGAACTGATATTGTAGATTGGTGAATAAAAAATATAAAATCACTGATTGTTTACAAGTAGCAGTACTACTAATACTACTACTAATACTACTACTAAAAACAATAATGCACAAAAAATCACAAAACATGATGTATGAGTGAGAATATCAGTTGGAACCATGAAGAGGAGTTGAACCTGCACCTTGGGTACCCCCAAACACACGTCTCAACCCACTAGCCTACGATATGCTAGAAGTAACGTAATCTGGGATTCATTTGGGATTCAACCACACCCGAGTGTACGGGAGTAATGTGTGAAATATTGATTTCAGGTCGATAACACATTGTTATCAGGTCGATGCCTCAGGAACCCAATAGGAGGCAGTTGAATCCCACGAGACATTTGTCTTAGCATATCAGGGTCCAGGGGGATAAGGCGTGTATTTAGCAGTACCAAAAGGTGTGAGTTCGAGTCCTGCTCATGACTCCAACTGATTTTCTCGAGAATAATAATAATAATACTATTAGGAATAACAATAAGACCAATCTGCTTTCGAATATTAATAACATAAATAAAATAACAAATGGTTTTAACAACAAAAAACTGTTGGGTGCATAACTTTTGTTTCTAAACAAAAGTTGAGTTTTTTTTACGTGCAAGGAGGGGAGGAAGGGGTGGGGGTGGGGGTGGGGGTGGGGGTGGGGGTGGGGGTTGGGGTGGGGGTGGGGGTGGGGGTGGGGGGTGAGGAGTACCACTTTACTTCAAGAGCAAGACGCCCGCCCCTAGTATAGCGACAACGATATATTTATATAAGTAATATTATTATGACAAGACAGTGGGGGGAGTGGCTATATTTTGGGGTGTTTATTAAAACCGAAATTGGGTTTATTAATAAGTGTGTCCTTTCCTACCTCTCATTTCCCCTTCTTCCCTGTCTACCTCTGTCCCATTCTTCGTCAACATCCTCCCTCCCTGCCTGGTGCCCCGACCTATGCCTACCCCGACCAGCTTATGTTCGTCCTGTACACCAGACCATTCTCCCTGCAAATTTAGAGGAGGGCTAGCCCTAAGCTTCTGGCCTTCAACCTTGGACAGACACACACAGACAGACATGTACACAGATAAAAACTAATATAATAAAGAGTATATATATATATATATATATATATATATATATATATATATATATATATATATATATATATATATACATATATATATATATATATATATATATATATATATATATATATATATATATATATATATATATATATATATATATATATATATATATATATAAACAATAAGTCCAGTGAGGGCTAACGCACACAGATTTTTCTCTCCATCAGGAATACCAATAGACTTTCTGCATTCTGAAACATTGCTGGCAAATAGTTAATCTCTGTAAAATTCCGAACTCCAAATACGCTTTTCAAGCTTCAGTAGAAACGCGAAGTTGTTCCTCTCTATATATGAATATATGCAGTGGTCATATATCCTTTTATTGAGCTGGCAAACAATCCCAAGTTTTTTTTATGTTATGACATTCAGTTAAAATTACAATTACTGTGGGGCTCAATATTTCATAATTGTTTCCCCATGTTATGACGTTCAGTTAAAATTGCAATTCTTTGCAGATGGCAGTAATCCTAGTTGCATTCACTCAACAAAAAACAAACGTTCTAAATCACTTACCTGTTCACATTTCCTATCAATTCTACTCTGAAGCACATGCACGCAGATTGGAAATGTTTTCATGAATGATTAATATGAGTAAAAGTATAAAATAGAGTCCCTTCATACAGGAATGTGAGCCTGGATTCGCACTTGACCTGCCCTGACCAATAGGAGAGCTCCTGGCAAAGCATAACCCCACGATACAATTGTTACGATCGTTCAGAATCAACGATACTAACGAAGACCTTTCCAATTGTCTCTTAAACATTCAATATACACACACACACACTCTCAGTAGGGTCTGATTAGTTAACCCACTGAAACCATTCATTTAGTTAGTAATCTCAAACTTCTCACTGAACCTTGACTGGTTACTTTAAAAATGATAATTAAATATCTAGTAACGAATTCCACTAGTGACATCAAATATATTAAATAATGAAGTCACGATCAGGAGTAAACATGCTCCACAACATCATAACTTGTTTGATCAGGGAACTACACAATATACAAAGTGTGGCCGGAGGCTTGTAATCTCATTAAATTAGAGATATTAAGAATAATTATATAGTGACATTTCTACTATGCAAGTCCCGATTTGCCTAATAAGCCAAGTTTTCCTGAATTAATATATTTTCTAAAAAAAATTTCTTATGAAATGATAAAGCTACCCATTTCATTATGTATCAGGTCAATTTTTTTTATTGGAGTTAAAATTAACGTAGATATATGACCAAACCTAACCAAACCTACCTAACCTAACCTAACCAACCCTACCTAACCTAACCTAACCTATCTTTAAAGGTTAGGTAGTCGAAAAAACATTATTTCATGAAAACTTGGCTAATTAGGCAAATCGGGCCTTGCATAGTAGGCTGAGAAGTGCGATCTGGCTACTAGGTACGACATATATATATATATATACATATATATATATATATATATATATATATATATATATATATATATATATATAAGCCTATACTTGCATAAACCACAAGTGAAGATAAACAATCTTTGGACAACACCCACCAGTGGGACTCGAACCCAGAAAGCACAACTACCTTCCAGTAGCTGGCATAACTAGTATGCTTTAACCCACTACGCCATCAGACCTTACAAAAGAAGTAGATAGTTCGAGATATATATATCTCAAACATCTCTACCTCCCGAAGGCACCAGATGAGTGAGGGGTCAGTCTGCAATTTTCGTCAAGCCACTGTCAATGTGAGAGAACTCGTGTCCAGCTTATAAGCCTATACTTGCATAAACCACAAGTGAAGATAAACAATCTTTGGACAACACCCACCAGTGGGACTCGAACCCAGAAAGCACAACTACCTTCCAGTAGCTGGCATAACTAGTATGCTTTAACCCACTACGCCATCAGACCTTACAAAAGAAGTAGATAGTTCGAGATATATATATCTCAAACATCTCTACCTCCCGAAGGCACCCACTGTCTCACATTGACAGTGGCTTGACGAAAATTGCAGACTGACCCCTCACTCATCTGGTGCCTTCGGGAGGTAGAGATGTTTGAGATATATATATCTCGAACTATCTACTTCTTTTGTAAGGTCTGATGGCGTAGTGGGTTAAAGCATACTAGTTATGCCAGCTACTGGAAGGTAGTTGTGCTTTCTGGGTTCGAGTCCCACTGGTGGGTGTTGTCCAAAGATTGTTTATATATATATATATATATATATATATATATATATATATATATATATATATATATATATATATATATATATATATATATATATCTACTTGTTGTTCTCCGATTTGTTCTTCTGTATTTCATGCATAGGGAATTAAATTGCTCTGAAATACACAAAATAATACACTGACTTTTCATTCAGAAGTTATGACCACAAGGTTTTCGGTCGTGTTTGTTATTCCCGGAAAATATTGACCATTTGTTGTATTTTTAACGCAGCGAAATGCAATTTGTAAAAATGCTCGCTTATATATTGAGGCAAATGTTTAATAAAGATATGTCTGAGCTGAAAATAAAATATACAACTCTGCGTGATATCAGCTTCGAGCTGCAGCATAATACAACGTAATATATATGTGTGTGTGAAGTAGAGAGTACGCAAGAGTCAACTGGCCATCCACTTGCAGGGTCGGCGTTCGATCCCCGATTGCCCAAGTGGTGGGATACCATTCTTTCCCTCCGGCTTCACATCCCTTGCAAGTGCTTCATAGTCACGTAACCTTTCTTATATTCCTCCTTGGCTGAGTTTAATTTTATATAGATGTTGTTAAGTCACGTTAAAGTAAGGTTAAGTCAAGGCCCCAAATCTTCCGTCTTGGTGCCTTCTTTCGGTAATTAATTACGTCCATATTGATCTCTGTAATGATGCATAGAAAATGGGTATGGGGGGGGGGGCTTGGATGATTCAGTTTTCCTTCAAGAGTCACTACTTTTAAGTCTGATTGCGATGATTTGGACGATGCTTGCATGCATGCATCTGCATGTCTTGTATCAACACTTTTCTTAGTGATTGACGCACCGCAGGCTAGTCTTGGTTTGAGGCGGGGGTCTTATTAACTAATTTTTAAGAAAACAAGCGAAAATGACACTAATAAAAATCCTTTAATCCGCTAAGATGGTCATAGTACAGCTTCTCTGACCTCTGTTACCTTCTAATATCAAGATAAATATCAGCGAATATCAGATAAAGTCTAGCTGGTTTATCATTCCCTCTTATTCTTGAGGGCCTCCTTGAAATTTTGACCGAAAGTGCCTTGTTGCCATGTAAAGTAGTTTAGCTCCCCTTGTATCTGTAGCTCCGTGTGGTTCTCCGTTTTCCTAACCTATTTTCAATGGTTGTTAAGTATGTAAAGTCCTTACATACTTTCCAGTCCCCAACCATTCTACTTCCCCAATTACCGAATGACTCGAATCCTCTAACGAACACTTTGTACACCAAGCAGACGGCCTAAGGTGACACCTGACGATTGTGATATCACAAAAAACACAATTCCATCTTGACAAACAATTATAGCGGCCACTATAATGATATAACGTCCACTCTTGAAGCCGCTATATCATTACTCTTCCCATTCGCACCATCGTAAACATAACGATTGAACTCAGACCCACAGGACCTCGAGGGGGTACGTGGGTTCTGCAAGGCTCTAAATTGATATTCTGATTGGCTGCTTAACATTCAACCAGTTATATTTTGCAACGTGTCACCCATTTCCTTTGAGAGGCCAGGAGATTAGATAACAGAAATGCTCCGAGATACCTAATTGGTACCATATTTTTGGAGCAATACGTGTGATAGGGAACATGTATGTTAGGGAACACGTATGTTAGGGAACACGTATGTTAGGGAACAAATTTCCCCTAACAGTTACGTGTGATGGACGGGGGGAGGGGGTAACTGCCTGTTGAGGTGTTAGATATAAGTTCTGAACGCTTAAAACCTCATCAGAATCAAGAATACCAACAGAGTTAGTATGATAAGAACCATAAGAGTCGAGAGCCCTTGCAAGACGAGCCCAAGAGCTGAGTCCCGCTCTACAAGCACAAACTGTAAAGTCCACTAAAGTCTATTTTAGGCTACCTAATTAACCCCAAAGAAGACTTCTTAATTAAGATGACAATATGTTTCTTAAGAATCTTGAATCTCTTCTTCATGAATTCTATCTCACCCTCTCCCACCAAATTTGAGGAGACCGTGAATGGAATTATGTCCTCACGTATAAAAAAGATGAAGCGCAATTAAAAGTTTTGCACCTGGTTAGAGTGGGAGGAAGGAGAGGCCAGCAGGCGGTCACTGGTCTGGGTGCACGCACATGCCAAAAAATTTCAAATGTAAAATTTAAAAATGTAAAAAGAAATGCAAGTTTAAATTTCCCCCCTGGGCGTGACTGAGTGTAAGATGTTCTTCACGTCCTGCTGGCACTGGAAGCTACTTTATTATCTCCTTCTTCATTTAAAGCATATTTTCTTTCTTTCTTTCACACACACACTCTTAGCTATTCTCTCTTTCTTTCTCTCTCTCTCTCTCTCTCTCTCTCTCTCTCTCTCTCTCTCTCTCTCTCTCTCTCTCTCTCTCTCTCTCTCTCTCTCTCTCTCTCTCTCTCTCTCTCAGAACATTGAACATTTATTCCTACAAATCATTTAAACTGCTAAATAATTCTATGCAAAACACAGCCCATATTTCACAGCTGGTCCCTGGATGGTGTGTTACAAGGGCCTTTCTGTCAAGATGTGCTACTAGCTTTTTTCTCACTATCATCTTCATCACCTTGCATACTATGCAAGTTAGGAACGCCGGCCTGTAGTTCCATGCCCCTTACCTGTTACCCCCTTTTTTGTATATTGGAACTGCATTAGCTGTCTTCTAGCTTTATGCAAGGTCTTTTGTTTCTAATGATCTATTATAGACCGTGGAGAGGGCCGTGATTAGTATTTTTGCTTCCTCTTTTAGTATCAATGGTAAGAATCTGTCAGATCAAATAGCCTTTATCACCTTATCACGAAAATGAAGATAGGAGATACCTCCTAACTTCATTTTCGGCAATTTCAACATCTTCTAAAGCGGCTTGGTTTACTACCACCTCGCTGAGTTCAGGGACTTTTCTTTGTTCTATTATGAAGACCTCCTTGAATCTTACACTGAGTGCAACACACACCTTGTCTATCTGTGTGTGTATCTAACCTTCCCCCTTTTCTCAGTTTCATCACCTATGATTTCACTATTGTTGCACTCATGATGGCTGTGAAACAGTTTTGGGCGTGGTCTTGGGTTTATAGTATGTCGCTTTTATAATGTCTCTATGCTTCTCTTCTCACTCTCAGGTACTCATTTTTGCCTCTCTGGTGTTATGATATTTCTTTAGTTTCCCCATGACTTTGTATGATTTGCATTGCTTCCTTACGTACCTGACTGAACCATGGATTCCTCTTTTGCTTGATGACCAAACCACACACTTCAGAAAATGAAACGACGACGTTTCGGTCCATCCTGGCCTATTGTTTATGCACATTATCTCGAAGCTCAGTTTCTTCTGTCTATTGTGCTTTACTCTCCCCACTTGACAGTCATTCTACTGATGTAGGCATTTGTTCTATGGGCAGGGACTAATTTGATGGGGTTGTTTACCTGTGTGATAGTTAATAGAGGTTCAGTGAGTGGTGAGGTGGGGGTTGGATGGACCAGGGTAAGGGGATAAGTAGGGGAGGAAGAGGGGAATGTTAGTGGGGTGTAAGGATGGACATTTAATGGGAGACAGGGAGGGGTTCGAGATGGGGAGGGTTTCCATGGGGACATTGCACTTCTCTCTGGTGTTCTGAACTGCTGGTGGAGGGTTCCCCACTCCCATATATAACTGTTGGGTTGAGGACATGTGGTTACCCTGTTCGATACTTAGACGCAAGGAAGAGGCCCTGTTCACAGCGCCTCTTCCTTGCGCCTGCTGCCATGATTCCCTCGTCAATTGTTATGGCCCTCTGAAGGAACACCTTTTTCTATTCCATTACATTCAACAGTTTGGTTTTCTTTGCAAGTATTTTCTCTTTTGTGGTCTCGTTGGTGAATACAATCTTTATCAATCGATCTCTATCCTTGTTGTACCAGCATGGCCTGCGGAACCTTTTATATACTTTGGTCCCCTCCATCTGTCCACTTCAGGATCTCTGTTGCAGCAGATGTGTGTGTGTTTAATATTTGTATTTACTATTTGTGTCTGCAGAATATCCTTTCAGGATATCCTTTCTTCCTCATATTAGCCAAACTGATAACACAAAAGGATCCTCCGCATTTACTATCACCATATTATATCAGTTATGATGTTTAACCATCTCTGATTTCCCTGCTCGGCCAGGTAGTAGAGATCAGACACGACCTAGATATCAGACAAAGCATCCGCCTAGCAAGATCTCTTCAAGATCCTCTGGCTGTTGCTCTAGGCATTTTACCTTCACGGTGCATCAAATGATTTGTTCATTTGATGCATCACGGTATTGTGATTTCTGTGTGCAGTGTAGTGTAATGTAGTGTAGTGTAGTGTTCATGATAGCTGTTGTGAGCAGTTGGCATTTCAGGTCAGCTCAACTGCACACTTCAGCGGTCCAAGTTTAAAGTAATCTCCGCCACTTGTATTTGATTATCATTACTATTCTCCCAAGTATTCCTCCCAGGTAAGGCTAAAAGTAAAAAATCCCGCGTTATCTTGAGAAAATAAAGGAATTTGACTTACTGTAAGAGAATAATAATTATATACGTATAATTATTACGATAAATGATAATTTTTTTCGTGAGATTGTGAGACAACACGATAGCACACCAGTGAAGAATAGTAGACCACTCACAACAGGATAGCACACCAGTGAAGAATAGTATACCAACCACAACAGTATAGTACACCTAAGAGCGTAGAAAAGTGTACCAATCAGAGTAGAACAGTAGAGTATGCAGCGAAGAAAAATATACCACAGAGCATATGACAAAGCAGCATATAATAACATACCCCCTACGGTATGAAACACCAATACTCTGAATATAACAGCATACCTCACGGAATAAACACCTCAAACTAATACAGAACAGTATACCCCACAGCATGAAAACATAACATTGAACCTCATAACATACCACAATCTTCCTCATAACAACATATCACATAGCGAAAAACACCATAACGAAGCCAATTGTTATGCTAATAACAGCATAACAATCATACCGCAGCATAGACCAGCACAAAGAAGCAAAAGACAAAAATACAATTTCACTACATAACAGCATACAACTCACCACAGAACAGCCTACCACACGACAATACACACCACAGAACAGCCTACCACACGACAATACACACCACAGAACAGCCCATAACAGCATTCCAAACAGCATTAAGCGCCAGGATGCAGCACCAAACAGCCTCGTTCCACAGCACCTGGTCGAAACCTGTTAGAGGAGACCTGTTACTCCTATACTCCTCCCTGGAGTAGGATAGCGAGGTCCTTGTCCTCTTTAGTGTGTGAAGTAATGGCTTCCTTAGCTCGCCCGAAGACCCTTGTGTTATCCCTACTGCTGTTTCCTGCTACGTGCTTCGGTTTCCTGCTGCTGTTTACTGCTTCCTTTCTGCTGTTTCCCCAGCTCCCGGCTGCTGTTTTTGCTGCTTCATCGATGTTTCCTGTGGGGTTTTTACTAGTTGTTAATTGCTGCTTTAAGGTGCTGTTCTGCTGTTCTATTGCGTCCTGCTGCTGTTGTCTCCGACTGTTTGATAGTGGTTCTTGCATCTAACTGCTGTTTCCTGCTGCCTGCTGCTGTTTAATGCTCTCAGCTCTTGTTTCCTACTCTCGTCTGCTCTCTGCTGCTGTTTTCTAGTTTTCTCTATTGATTGCTGCTTCATATTACCATTTAATGCAACTGCTTTTATATTGTTGCTGTTAACAGTTGCTGGGTGTTATTGATCTTATATTTTTTGACCTGTGCTTGTGATTGTGATAAGATTGTTGTTTGTGTATAGAGGTTATTGTTTGGCGTTATTTGTGGGGGCTGTTGTTTGTTAATGGTAGTTGGGCTGTTTGTTCACCTCCTCATTCACCGACAGAGGTGCTGGCGTCTGCTAAAATACAGCTTCTCTAGGCTTCTGCTGGCCAAAGGTATTGTTTACCTATGCCCGATATAGTAGTGTAAATGACAGGATGAACAACCCAACGGGTTTTATTCCTATCCGGCTAGTGTTGTAGATGCTGCTTTAACGGAGTGTCCACTCACAGGATGATTGACGCTGCCCAATACTGTCACTATGGCGGTGTGTCCACTCACAGGATGAGTGACGCTGCCCAATACTGTCACTATGGTGGTGTGTTCACTCACAGGATGAGTGGCGCTGCCCAATACTGTCACTATGGCGGTGTGTCCATTCACAGGATGAGTGACGCTGCCCAATACTGTCACTATGGCGGTGTGTTCACTCACAGGATGATTGACGCTGCCCAATACTGTCACTATGGTGGTGTGTTCACTCACAGGATGAGTGACGCTGCCCAATACTGTCACTATAGCGGTGTGTTCACTCACAGGATGATTGACGCTGCCCAATACTGTCACTATGGTGGTGTGTTCACTCACAGGATGAGTGGCGCTGCCCAATACTGTCACTATGGTTGTGTGTTCACTCACAGGATGAGTGACGCTGCCCAATACTGTCACTATGGTGGTGTGTCCACTCACAGGATGAGTGACGCTGCCCAATACTGTCACTATGGCGGTGTGTCCACTCACAGGATGAGTGACGCTGCCCAATACTGTCACTATGGCGGTGTGTCCACTCACAGGATGAGTGACGCTGCCCAATACTGTCACTATGGTGGTGTGTCCACTCACAGGATGAGTGGCGCTGCCCAATACTGTCACTATGGTGGTATGTCCACTCACAGGATGAGTGACACCGCTCAATAAACTGGCCCTTCTGTGCCAAATGGTACAAATGGCTGGATGGAACAAATGGCACACATTTTCATTAACACAAGAATCTGGACAATAATGCGATCAACAAAACTTTCATTGGCAAGATTGGTCACCAAAATTTAGATTTCTCCTGGTGGAAGAGCAACAGATACATACATTACGAAGATATCTATAGCTACTAAATCAGCAACTTAGAAGTGTTTCAACCACAATAAATATATCTAACTTCTAACTTGCGTGCTATAAGCAGCTGAGACGCCGGTTTACACGTTCACAGAGACAAAGACCGCGGCTAGCTGCCGAAAACATGTCGTGGATTTTTTAAGGAAAAATTCAGAGAAATGAAATCTAGTTTGCTGAAATCTCGAGGACTCTTGAAAAGCCAAATTAGGTCAGAGAAAGTGAGGCCAACACTAGCACGAGGCTGTGTGGTTCTCCTGCCCCCACCTTGCTCTTTATAAGTGAGGCCAACACTAGCACGAGGCTGTGTGGTTCTCCTGCCCCCACCTTGCTCTTTATAAACGTGAGCGTTGCTTAACCTTAATTAAAAGTAATGCATTAATAATAGAGCAGGGACTTAGAAAAAAGTCTTTATAGCCAAAAAAACAACTCAAGAAGCCCCAGAGAGAGAGAGAGAGAGAGAGAGAGAGAGAGAGAGAGAGAGAGAGAGAGAGAGAGAGAGAGAGAGACATAGATATACAAAGATGAAAAAACATTGACCGATTAACAAAGAAAGAGACTTGCACAGATTCAGATTTAAAACAAAGATAGATATGCACAAAATAAACAGAGACAAACAAAAAGAAATACAGGTAAAGAAAGGGTGAGAGAGAGAGAATGAAGTTAGAACGGAAAAGGCCTTCCTCGACCGGCCGTATCCCATTCCATATATAATCTTCAAATAGCTTATATGAAAGTAAAACGACCAGTTTATTCCGCCTCTTGGTAATACTGCACGTTCTCTCTCTCTCTCTCTCTCTCTCTCTCTCTCTCTCTCTCTCTCTCTCTCTCTCTCTCTCTCTCTCTCTCTCTCTCTCTCTCCATTCAAACTTTCTAGATTATCTGCTCTCTACGATGAGGGGAAATAGACAAGTAAGCAGGCAGATGGAGATAGTTTAATTAGGATAACACATTAAAATAAAAAAAAGTGTAAAAAAAGGCTTTTACTATTTGAGAACAAATTTCTAACCAAGGTTCACTTAAACTTCAAGCTGGGTTCGATTATTCTCCAGGGCAGCTATACTGGGTACAGAATTAGGTTACAGCTATATAGGGTACAGAATTAGGTGCCAGCTATACTGGGAACATAATAAAGTGCCAGCTATACTGGGTACAGAATTAGGTTACAGCAATACTGGGTACAGAATTAGCTTAAAACTATACTGGGTTCATATTTAAGTTGTAGCTATAAACCCAGACCTTACTTAATAATGTATTCGCTCGAATACAACAAAATTAGTTATTAGTGAATAGATTTAGTTATTAGTGCATTTATTAGAACGTCTTGATCGGTTAATGTATATACATTGAGAAATATGTGAATAGAAAGTCCCCTATCTTCTAAAAGAATGTTTTTAATACCATATGTAAGCGTTATGAAATTATTCATGATGCATCATCTCAAAGATATTGACTCAAAATATTGATATTTTCCGAAACTCTGGTTATCATAAGATTTTTCTAGTATCCTAATTTTAGTTAATTTTTTGTTATATGTCAGACTGTTTCATGCAACACCTATGAAGGAATTCCGTAGAACATTAACTCTCATTTAACCACTCATTCCGGTCTCCCAATTTACACATCAAACAATGAAAAATAAATCACAGATTTATTTTTACAGATTTATAAATAAATCACAGATTTATTTTGACATGAATTTTATACACAATCTGTGTATAAAATCTGTGATCTACACACATGTGTACAAAAAATATTTAAATTAGTTATTAGTGAATAAGTGAATAAATCACAGATCTATTTTTACATGAATTTTATACACAATCTGTGTATAAAATCTGTGATTTATATAAATCACAGATTTATTTTTACATGAATTTTATACACAATCTGTGTATAAAATCTGTGATTTATATAAATCACAGATTTCTTTTTACATGAATTTTATACACAATCTGTGTATAAAATCTGTGATTTATACACATGTGTATAAATCAAAGATTTATACACAAGTGTTCACCATTCGACTCAGTAACAGACTGACTTTAACTCAGTCAAAAGTCAGTAACTCACTGACTTTAAGATTGAATTGAAATATCATTAATTCTTCTTTTGTATTGCTCGAAACATAAATATATATTATGTTAAATAAAAAAAATATTGCTTAAAAAATTACTTTACCCGTTTCAAAACCGTGATGTGCTTGTCGATGAGCTGAAAACAGGGTTTTGCATTAGCAATTATCACCTCAACTCGGAAGCACCAATCTCTACTACTCTATGAACTCTCACAATAACCAAATTGTCATATGAACCCTATACAGTAACAATGTACTCAGATGAACCCTCGCACTGCAAGAGGGTTCATTTGAGATAGTTGCACTGCAAGAATAATATTCTCCACTGAAACTCACAAATAATTCTTCACTGAAACCCACAAATAATTCTTCACTGAAACCCACAAATAATTCTTCAAAATCACCCACATTAACAATATTTTCCACCGGACTCCCACGATAATAATAATATCCTCGACTGTGCTCCCCCAAAATTCTCAGAACTCTCCCACTTAAATCATTCATACTTCCTTACCGGATTTAGTTAAGTAAATTTACAAAAGGTATTTAATGTATTTTTATATTTTCCGACTTTCGTTTAAATAATGGGATTGACCCATCTGAATTGGATTAAATTTAAGCTGTAGCTAATGGAGGTCTCAAAAGCTTGGATTTTTAAAATAAATTATTAAGTGTTTTCTTTCTCATACAAAATATCCCATTTCTAACTTCAATGACCAAGAAGATTTGTGTTTATGTCGACGATTACTGTTACCTAGCAGTAAAATAGGTACCTGGGTGTTAGTCAGCTGTCACGGGCTGCTTCCTGGGGGTGGAGGCCTGGTCGTGGACCGGGCCGCGGGGACACTAAAAAGCCCCGAAATCATCTCAAGATAACCTCAAGATAACGATATATTTGGCTGACAGAGTGTTGAAAGCTTTCTTTAGCTTCTGGCTTTGTTGTTATAAGCATGTGATACAATTAAACTGACTTGATGCCCCAATGTGAAGTGGAATGCTTTTAAACCGGCAAAATTCACCTCATGTACTGGTGTATATTGGTCAGCCAAGGGATATACGTATGCAACATTGCTACATAAAAAAAATATATATATACTTCGTGTGTGATAACAAATTTGTGCATATGAATTTGGTACGCAAATGTATATATAAATACCATTAAACACAAGTGAATTGCGATCATGTATTAGAAAAAACCACCTTCCAATATATATATATATATATATATATATATATATATATATATATATATATATATATATATATATATATATATATATATATATATATATATATATATATATACACACTATTGAGGTGGTTCACTGAAGTGCAGATAAAATCTCCACCAAACAATAAATCCTTTTACTGGAGTTGGTGGCGGAGAATAATCCCAGGCTACTGAGCATGAAAAGAACGTACAGGAAAAACTTGAAGTGACAAGGGTTTCTCAACAGCCGCCAAAGAACGTCTTTCAATCACGCAGAAGAAAGTGCTTGTATAAACTATTTATGCTGATCTTGTCGCGTGACGAGTACACACACACACACACACACACACACACACACACTCTGTGTCTTAACAGTCCTCGTTAAGGCGATATTGTTGCTACTCTCAAGATCAAGAAGATGCGGGCAAGAGGTCAGATAGATGCATATGCAACTAGAGAGGTCAAGGATAGAGAGCACCCGATAGATCAAGAATAGGATTATGGTGAAGGGGGGTAACTGGTTTGTAAATAGGAGCTGAAAGGTGAGAGATCATGCTGGAGGTGGGGAGTGTGAGAGAGGTCAAAGGGGGAAGGAAAGAGAGAGGGTGAAAGGTTAAGATTTAGCAGCTGAGAGGTGAGAAATTATGAAGAAGGTAAATGTAGGTGAAAGGGAGGGAAAGTTAGAGAAAGGGAGGGAAAGTTAGAGAAAGGGAGGGAAAGTTAGAGAAAGGGAGGTGAGAGGCTTAAGAAATGAGTGTTATTAAGAAGTTCAAGATGGTGAAGATGTTTAATTAAGGAACGTATATAAATTGAACAAAAACTTGGATCAGATATTTAACATTATTATTATTATTATTATTCATTTCGAACTTGACCGAGTTAATGTATAATCAACAGGCTATTGATCGAGTATCCTTTAACGTAAATATCAGAATCTGAAGTCATATTCTAATAAAATATATTACTATGAATATAACATCACAGATCGAAAATAACAGGACAGGGAGAAGATTTCAACCAGACTATAGAAGTTGCAGGACTATATATATAATATATATATATATATATATATATATATATATATATATATATATATATATATATATATATATATATATATATATATGTGTGTGTGTGTGTGTGTGTACATATGGAAGAGAACATAGACTGAAACACGCCTTGTTGCAGAATCTATAAACTTCATGAAACTCATATACAAGTTTTCCATATAAAAACACTTAACAATATAGAAAAAATAAATTATTTACTGATCAAGCGAACTGTAAAATGAAAAAACCCAATTATAAAAATATATCAGCGATTCAAACTTTATCATTTGTAAAATCACACATATTTATTAAATAAACTTTTCTCATTATATGCAAAGTACATAACAATGAAATAGGTCTTCTTCACAAGCAACATCTCTTAGCTCATATTTTCTCTTGCAATTTGAATTCCTTTGAATATATCCTTGTATTCACCATGGATTTAATGAATTCTAAAATTTATAGAAATTATTGTTGTTGCAAGAGCTGAATATATATGAAGATAGAAGCAAGCGGATTGTAGCGGAAGGGAGAAGGGGAAGAGAATAAAAGATGAGATTGAGAGAAAGTGAGTGAACAGAGACGTAGAGATGGGGATTACATGAATAACATTTATGCTCAAACATCAATGCTTTTAAGTCTTATTTTAATCTTACCAACGATTTCTTTTGTTCAACATTTTTAAATACAAAAAAAAATCATATCTAATTACGTATTTTCAATATATTTCAATCCATTATATTAAACGTAAGAGTTTTGTTATCTTAAATATATACATAACCACAAAGATACTTTTTACGACGCAAGAACTTTCGATGGTTCGAAGAACGTGGTTTGGGAGCACTCTACCCCAAAACTTGGGGAGAGTGTCTTCACCCCAAGACCTTCCACCCACCTTAGCCCAACCGGCGCCCCAAACACTGTGACAGGACCAAGCACACACCTGATATGAAGGAAACAAAAATAGAATTATTCACCATTTTAACAGACGATTCTCATGTGGTGTAAACGATTATATATATCTATATACATATATATATATATATATATATATATATATATATATATATATACATATATATATATATATATATATATATATATATATATATATATATTTATATATACACACACACATATATATATATATATATATATATATATATATATATATATATATATATATATATATATATATATATATATATATATATATATATATATATATATATATATATATATATATATATATTAGTATATTTTGGTAGCAGTCTTTCCTGTAGACATATATTATTAAATATGACCGAAAAAGTAAGATTAATAATTCTAACACGAATTTTCTCAATCTTTCGTACATTACGCTTCACTGTTGGAGGTAAATCAAAAATCAATTCTCCAAAATTCATTTTTATTTCTAGTCTGACGCGACACGGGCGCGTTTCATAAAACTTATTACATTTTCAAAGACTTTAGTTCACAAATACACAACTGAATAGAACTTACGTATCTCCGATTTTATATCTACATTTGAGTGAGGTGGATGGGGTGAGGTGGCATTAACACAAGACAGAACAAGATGTGGTATTAATAGGGTATTAATTTCATCAACACAAGACAGAACAAGAGTATTAATAGGGTATTAATTTCATCAACACAAGACAGAACACGAACCAATGGATATTGAATAGAAGTGTTTGTAGAAAGCCTATTGGTCCATATTTCTTGATGCTTCTATATTGGAGCGGAGTCTTGAGGTGGGTAGAATATAGTTGTGCAATAATTGGCTGTTGATTGCTGGTGTTGACTTCTTGATGTGTAGTGCCTCGCAAACGTCAAGCCGCCTGCTATCGCTGTATCTATCGATGATTTCTGTGTTGTTTACTAGGATTTCTCTGGCGATGGTTTGGTTGTGGGAAGAGATTATATGTTCCTTAATGGAGCCCTGTTGCTTATGCATCGTTAAACGCCTAGAAAGAGTTGTTGTTGTCTTGCCTATATACTGGGTTTTTTGGAGCTTACAGTCCCCAAGTGGGCATTTGAAGGCATAGACGACGTTAGTCTCTTTTAAAGCGTTCTGTTTTGTGTCTGGAGAGTTTCTCATGAGTAGGCTGGCCGTTTTTCTGGTTTTATAGTAAATCGTCAGTTGTATCCTCTGATTTTTGTCTGTAGGGATAACGTTTCTATTAACAATATCTTTCAGGACCCTTTCCTCCGTTTTATGAGCTGTGGAAAAGAAGTTCCTGTAAAATAGTCTAATAGGGGGTATAGGTGTTGTGTTAGTTGTCTCTTCAGAGGTTGCATGGCTTTTCACTTTCCTTCTTATGATGTCTTCGACGAAACCATTGGAGAAGCCGTTATTGACTAGGACCTGCCTTACCCTACAGAGTTCTTCGTCGACTTGCTTCCATTCTGAGCTGTGGCTGAGAGCACGGTCGACATATGCGTTAACAACACTCCTCTTGTACCTGTCTGGGCAGTCGCTGTTGGCATTTAGGCACATTCCTATGTTTGTTTCCTTAGTGTAGACTGCAGTGTGGAAACCTCCGCCCTTTTCCATGACTGTTACATCTAGAAAGGGCAGCTTCCCATCCTTTTCCATCTCGTAAGTGAAACGCAGCACGGAACTCTGCTCAAATGCCTCCTTCAGCTCCTGCAGATATCTGACATCAGAATTAGAATTATTAATCTTACTTTTTCGGTCATATTTAATAATATATATATATATATATATATATATATATATATATATATATATATATATATATATATATATATATTCCCTGTGGTTGCTGTGCTGTGAGTGTCCTGTTAGATCTTGCCTCTGGTGAGTGTGTGTGACGATAGTCCTTGCTGTAACAAGGAGACGAGTCAGGCTCAAGTTTTTGTTTAGTTTGAGAGCTGAGGTAAATATACACTTCAAGAATAAGAAGAAGGAGGAAGAGATTGGTGCTTCTGAGAGTCGGTTTGCCCGAATGAGTTTTTGTAAGTGTGTGTGGCAAAGTAATACTTCAAAATGAGGCAATAGAAGAGACAGAGACCTAGACAATTTTTAGTAGAATAAAAAGGACTAAGAGCAATGTAAACAAACTATTGATATGTTAATTATGTGGTAGATTAAGTGGATTTAACAGGTAGCAAGCAAAGTCAAAGGTTAGACAAATATAAGACTCGATAAGTAACATACCCAAACTACCTAATAAAATGTTAACTCTTAGATTGGATATATAAATACTACAGTCCAAGTCAGTCCTAGGCAACATCACATTCCAGGTCAGTCCCATACAACACTACAGTCCAAGTCAGTCCCATACAACACCACAGTCCAAGTCAGTCCTAGACAACAATACAGTCCAAGTCAGTCCCATACAACACTACAGTCCACGTCAGTCCCATACAACACTACAGTCCAAGTCAGTCCCATACAACACTACAGTCCAAGTCAGTCCCATACAACACTACAGTCCAAGTCAGTCCCATACAACACCACAGTCCAAGTCAGTCCTAGACAACACCACAGTCCAAGTCAGTCCTAGACAACACTACAGTCCAAGTCAGTCCCATACAACACTACAGTCCACGTCAGTCCCATACAACACTACAGTCCAAGTCAGTCCCATACAACACCACAGTCCAAGTCAGTCCTAGACAACACCCCAGTCCAAGTCAGTTCCATACAACACCACAGTCCAAGTCAGTCCTAGACAACACCCCAGTCCAAGTCAGTCCTAGACAACACTACAGTCCAAGTCAGTCCTAGACAACACCACAGTCCAAGTCAGTCCTAGACAACATCTCTCCGGTCTACTGAAACACAAAAAACAATGCCAAAATAAAATAAAATAAAATAATAAAAAAAACACTCCATGAGCCCATCAACTTCAAATCACTATCATTAATAAACATTCAAGAACATATTAAATTATTTCTTGCAACAACAACAACAACAATAACAACACATACAGAAAAGGAACAAAATCCCCACATCAAAAAGCTTCCAAAATGGTTTTCGAAAAGATGACGGAATTCAGAGAAAAGAGAGAGAGAGAGAGCTGGGTACATTGCATCATTTTAATTGTCAGAAACGTTTTGTACACCGTCTCGGAGAAGAGAGTATCTTTTAAACTAGGAAAACAAAATGTTGGTATTTCTGAAAACGTTTGTGGCTGAGGAAATACTTCTCAAGAATGAAACAGAGATGAAAAAGAAGATATAATCGATTGAAGAGAAGTTACGACCCGAGTACATTTTGAGTACAAGGGTCCATACTTTTCTGAATATACGTATAAGACGTATTAGATTCGACTGGGATTGGCAAGCTATGTTAATAGACTTTAAAACAAGGAAATAATGAACGAGGTTAAAATAGATAAATATATAAATACGAGGTTAAATTAGAGGATATATGGTAAAATGACCCGCAAAGTTCTTCAAGTTAACACTAGACCATTCTTACACTTCTACGTGAATATATGTGTAAATACTGGTCAATATAAACAACAAATAATTAAAAACAACAAGCAAAATTTCAGAGACTGACAGACTAAAACACAACTTCCAAACCATGTGTAAAGAGGGAGAGAAAAATAGGAAAGACGTCTCATATAATCAGTTTAGTTCGCACCTAATCCACTTTACTTTTTCCCCCTTCACCAAGAAAATTCTGGCCGAGTTTCGGTTCAACTTGAATTATATCCAAGTCAACATATACCTCACAGTTCGGTAGTATATAACTGCAATTCTTACGAGGAAAGCCATCAAAGAAAAATTGGAAACCGTAAATATGTCTCTCGCTCTAATCCCTTCCAATATATATAATTTCGCTCTATGATTTATCGCAAACCATCTAAATTGCTGGGATTTAAGATGTAAGCACTTGGGTAGTTTGGCTGATGCATGAGACATTCACAGCATCTTTCCAGGAACTTAAAATGGAGATTTTCTTTTTGCTTTTCTTTTCAACACGGTGCAATTTATAGAGCCTCTTAGGCTCACAGAGTGTCGGTAGTACATAAGGGTTCGTTCTCGACGTATAATAGAGAATTCCGGGTTCGAGTCCCGGGTGGGACCGAAATGGTTGGGCACGCTTTCTTTCACCTAATGCCGCTGTTCACATAACAGTCAATTGGTACCAGGGAGTTAGTCAACTGTTGTTGGGATCACCACTATTGATAATAATCCTTCTGAAGCTGTAGTAATTAATACGCAAGTACTGAAAGAATTTCCTGTCTCATTTTCCTTCAGTCATTGTTGTATATATATATATATATATATATATATATATATATATATATATATATATATATATATATATATATATATATATATATATATATATATAATATGTACCATTTGGAGCGTACAGATGCTGTCTTTCTAAAACTCTGTAAATTAAATGGCGTACTGTTTCTTCCCACGGCCTGGACAGAATATGCTTATAGCAGCCATTATCTGGAATTCCGAATCAGAGGAATTATGTACCACACGAGGCTAAAATTACAAAGAATCAATGCTACTCTCATGACTGTGGACGAGGTAAGTCAACAAGGAAATGAAAGTGAAAGAAAGACGTTGAAGTGCTGGAGTATCCTGACACTTGAGATCTGGAATGAAACCAATTTTGTTTTGTTTTTAAGGACATATAGACTTGCATGTCTAATGAACCATCTAAATACTTTCTTTTAATGTAAGAAGTAGTCAAGATGTTATAAAGTTTTAATTAATGTGACCATATTTTGCTGTCAAAGACAATTCGATCCTGTCATTCTCCCCTCGTGTTGTTCTGAATGGCCATTGTAGCTCTTAATTTGATTATAAACAATTAAATAGAAAACTCTCAATCGCAGTCATCGACTGTGACACGATTCACAGTAACCTTTGAATTGTGCAATTCTCAATTATTGAATTACGAGGCGAATCTGGCTACATCGTAACTACTTGTCACCTAAGGACCCCACGACCACACCCTGATCATGTCTGAACACACAACATAGTCTAATAGTGTCATTTCGTCATTGGCACTATTGTGATAGACACTATTGACACTAATAGTGTCAATAGTGTCTATCAGCTATTTCGAAGAAAACTTAAAAAGTAGTCTATTGTCATGTTGGTTGATGGATATCTTGTTTTTATTCTGTCTTGTTTATCATTACTATTTGACCATATGTTAATAATGTTTTTGCTATTTTTCCAAATGTCAATTCTCTTAAATATTGTTGAGTTTAAGTAATGATAAAAACTAATGAAAACTCGTCTTGCATTAATATCTTTCATAATTCAAGAGGACACAATTATATTTACAGTACATTTACTACATCATAACACCTAGTAAACGAAAAATAACTAACCATACACTATACACCTTGCATACACCAATGGACTTAAAGTATATTATTCAACGAATACATCACACAAATATACACCATACGCTTGCAAGTCTCCACACAGCATACATCAGACCTGGAGTGCATTAAGCGAATTCTGTAAAGCTTTTGATAGAGGAAGAAAGGCCATTGTACTAGAGGGAGGCGAGGCTGTGACAGCTGTTGAGTGGGAGGCCAGAGGACCTCTAGGAAACAAAATGGATTTGGTTTATATATTTTTTTGCAGTTATTTGCTTTTAGCAAACACATTCGGTGGTAGGTTTATGCATATATGTAAATGTGTGTGTGCGTGTGTGTGTGTGTGTGTGTGTGTGTGTGTGTGTGTGTGTGTGTGTGTGTGTGTGTGTGTGTGTGTGTGTGTGTGTGATTGTGTGTGTACTCGCCTAATTGTACTCACCTATTTGTGCTTGCGGGGGTTGAGCTCTGGTTCTTCGGTCCCGCCTCTCAACTGTCAATCAACTGGTGTACAGATTCCTGAGCCTACTGGGCTCTATCATATCTACATTTGAAACTGTGCGCGCGCGCGCGTGTGTGTGTGTGTGTGTGTGTGTGTGTGTGTGTGTGTGTGTGTGTGTGTGTGTGTGTGTGTGTGTGTACTACTCACCTAGTTGTATTCATCTAGTTGTGCTTTCTTCGGTATCTTGGCCAATTCACTACGATTGTCTAAATGTTGTGCTTGAGAAGGTTGAACTTCGACTCCTTGGTCCCGCCTCTCAAATGACAATCCATTAGTGTACATATTCCTGAGCCTATTAGGCTCTATTAAATCAACATTTGAAACTGTAAATAGAATCTACTTCTACCACATCACTGCCCAATGCATTACCTCTACTAAAGTGAAGTCAATTACTTACAACATTACACACAACTGCTAAAATAAGTAAAATCGACACTAAATGAGACAAAAACATACATAAAATGTATAGGAAAGTCGTAGTCATCATGAATACCAGAATACATAATCCCGAGGATTATGCAGATTATAGAAGATTACAGAGGACACGTATAGAAAAACAGGAGAGTCAACACGATCAATTATTGAGAATAACTCAGGTAAACAAAGGCCAAACTGTTGCTGCGTTTTCACCAACAAGAAAATATTAAGGAACACGCAAAGAGTGTTTCCTGGAACATGTGGATATAATTAATGTTACGTGTTAGTAACGTTTCCTGCCCTTAGCTCTCCCACACTAAAACGTTGCGTTAGTGACCTGCACCATGACTAATAACTATAGAACGTTACCAGCACCACGACTAATAACTACAGAACGTTGTCAGCACCACGACTAATAACTACAGAACGTTGTCAGCACCATGACTAATAACTACAGAACGTTACCAGCACCACGACTAATAACTACAGAACGTTACCAGCACCACGACTAATAACTACAGAACGTTACCAGCACCACGACTAATAACTACAGAACGTTACCAGCACCACGACTAATAACTATAGAACGTTACCTGCACCACGACTAATAACTACAGAACGTTACCAGCACCACGACTAATAACTACAGAACGTTACCAGCACCACGACTAATAACTACAGAACGTTATCAGCACCACGACTAATAACTACAGAACGTTACCAGCACCATAACTAATAACTATAGAGCGTTAGTTGCCGGACTTAGCCCTACGACTGAGCTACACAAAAGATGACGAATAGTTAGGGAAGAATTAGACGCTTCTAACTACTAAACTTCTAAACTTTATAATCATCATTAATCAATAATCATTTCGAACAAGAATACATTGAATTTGAAAGTCTCTTTAGTCCCTGTCCCCGTCTGTTTGTCGGTCGTTAGACTTTAAGGAGTGAATAGAACCGTTAAAGTATAAATTTCAAAGTGGATCTGTAATTAGACATTCGGATCTGGGGGAAGCAATAAGGGAAATCTTTGAACAAATCAAGAAGGGTCGTGACGAGGATTCGAACCTACGTCCGAGATCTTACCCAGACGTTTGCCTTAATCGACTGAACTACGACATGGTCAAAAAGAGTTGAAACCAGAAATTCTACTGAATTTATTTAAGGCCCTTGTGGATTTGTTCATTGATGCATCACGCTATTGTGATTTCTGTGTGTAAGGAAAATCTTTCGTTGACAGTTTGATTTAGTTAAATAATCATGGAACAATTTATCATTCTGAAGTGTGAGTAATAATATAATGCAAACTATATTCAAGTGCGTTATCATTTTGATGATAGCGAGTACCCTCATATACAATTTCACTTCATAGTAGTATATATATATTTAATATTTGTGTAATATAAATATAAAAATAGTGTACAATGGACAAAACCTTTTCCTTTAGACACAGCAAAGCAGAACACATATAACTGTGGTATAAGTGGTTATTATTCAACAGTAACTTTATAAAATAATAAAAGTAGTAATAATAATAGTTGTATTGAATGTTGTGAATTCTAGTTGCAATGTTAGTTATATTTGGTATGTCAAACTATTTATGTTACTGAAATCTTTTAAGCAAGTTTTCTCTTATAATTTGTCTCTCTCTTTTTCTCTTTGTCATTGTCTCTGAATGTCTGTCTGTCTGTCTGTCTGCCTGTCTTCTCTCTCTCTCTCTCTCTCTCTCTCTCTCTCTCTCTCTCTCTCTCTCTCTCTCTCTCTCTCTCTCTCTCTCTCTGTCATCTCTCTCTCTCTCTCTTTCTCTTTATGCTTATTTCTTTCTAGCTATAACAATAACCGTCTTCTCATTCTCAAGTCTACTCTAACATTTTGAATGCAAATGTCCCTACCTTTATTCCATTATATTTATGCATATTTCCAAAACTAGGCAATTTTAAGTTGGATAATTCTTCTGGAATATTGCTCAGAAAAGTCACAAGACAAGAACATTATCTCTACTTGGATAAATTTGACTATTTGCTTTAAACTATTTTCAGAATGAAGTTGTGTTGTTGTTTAAAACATCGATAAATATTTAACACAAATGTTATTCAGTGATGTTAGAATACTTAATTTTTCTTAGCTAGTGGATGAAATCACGCAACTCTCAACCCTTCCAATAAATGTCATTCCCTACCTAGCAAAGTGAATCCCACACAAGCAAAATTAGGTGAGTACAACTAGCTAAATACACACACACACACACACATCACAAGAACATAATAATAAAGGAAGCCTTAGAGAAACTAATGTCCCATACGAGCCAGACCCTGTTTATTTCCATTAAAACTCCTTTATTTATGTACGTTTAACCAACGCTGAAACAATCCAACGCTTACGGGAATAACATAAAATATTTAGTATGGAATTGCAGAAGACGAGTCACAATAACGTGGCAGAAGATTTGATGACCAATCAAATCAAAATCACACATCAAAAAATGAAGAAACGACTTCTTATATCTTAGATTGTATTTTTTTTCTTGTATTTTGGCGCTGAGACGAGTGAATGAGCCTGCAACTACCTGCTAACAATGAGCAGTTGTTCCCTAAGCATGCACAAGAAGCAGGAAGAACTGATATCAGCTGGAATGAAAAATTATTTACAAATCTTCCTCGTGTAAACAAAACGAACGCAAAATAGATTTTCTGTTCCCAATTATTGCTGGTACATATACAATAGCACTTTGATCTGTTAGTGTATTATAAATTCTATTATATTTGTTGTCTAGTGCAAAGATTCTTCTCATTCTCCTGCCTTATCTTCTCGCACAAACTCCTGTCTTATCCCTCACATAAACTCCTGTCATATCCTCTTTCACGATCTGCTGAACATCATCCCTCCTTTGTTGAAGACGAATAATTCATTCTACTTGCAGTCTTCAGTCCGTGTATAAATAGCCAGACGACAATAGAGTCTTGCACAAATAATTCCCTCGAGACACTGTCGTCCTTAATTAAAAAAGGGGAAAGGTGTGTGGAAATATAAAAGGAGGAGCAATCCCCCTCCCCTTGTCTTACAAGTATTTCTAAGCACCTCCTCTTGCTTGTTATCGTCATTTAGATAACAATATTGCTCTTGTTATCACCCCCTGATGGAGGATCGTATCTATTCACGCAATATTTTCCGACCTTTGTATCTATTTCTTCGCATTCATTTACGTAAATCTAACATTTAACAAAAAACTTGTGTTCAGTGTGTGTATAAAACAATACAAATTAATTCGATTTAAGCGCGCTACTGAAGCCCAGTGAGATTGTTTACTCATAACAAACCATCAACTACACAACATAACGAGCGAATTATTGTCTTCAACTCATTATTAAATGTAAAAATGCCGTATTTGTAATTAATTACAATTAGTTACAACTCCAAGTGTTTACTGTTGAATTAGGACGATTATCACTAATTTCTTTAATTTAAATTGCTTGCCAAACAAATTTAAGTGTTTTAAAATATTTATATTAATCAATATTTAAAGCTTTTGCGAAAGATAAACTTTGTTTTAGGTCTTATTATAATCATTGTTTTGAAAAACAATATATTTAATCACCTGCTCATAGTCTTAAGGTTATTTGACTGAGAATATTAGGTGACTTAGGTTATTTGACTGAGAATATTAGGTGACTTAGGTTATTTGACTGAGAATATTAGGTGACTTAGGTTATTTGACTGAGAATATTAGGTGACTTAGGTTATTTGACTGAGAATATTAGGTGACTTCGGTTATTTGACTGAGAATATTAGGTGACTTAGGTTATTTAACTGAGAATATGAATATCATCCAATTGACTCCATTGTTACAGTAAAAAAAATGAGGAATTCTTTTGTACTTTAAATGTTAAAAAGAACCTAAGAAGACTTTCCTTACTGTCTACAGTTTGGTCGAGCTTTGTCTAAAATAGCATACGGTACCATCTCATATTCTGGGAAAGTAAATATCAAGTTTGTGAGTTTGAAAAATCGCTGCCTGGTCACCTTTTCCACATGGAAGGGTAGCCAGAACACTCCTTACGAGGCCTACGCTTCACTGACTCGTGTGTCTCTACAGACTATTCACTGTCAGCGTTTGGTAAGTTTTTCTGGTTCGTATCAGCAGCGGAGCAGGGAATATAGTGCGACATCCAGACTATTTTTCCCATTGTTTTCCTCGTCTTCAAAACGTTTCTGCCCCTCGTGAGATGCTGAGAAACGTTTCTGCCCCTGAGTCTGGAACCGAAACGTTTGCCACTAAGGTTATGCCCGACTGATTGTGCTGACATTTGATTGTATGATTATAATTGATTGTATGACACTTGATGTGACATTGAGCTACCACGCAGCATAGAGAAAACACCGATATAACTCCCTTATCTTAGTCAAAAGGTATTCCAGAGTCAATATGCCACTTAATCAATCGATCAACCTAGCAATTCATCTTCCAGTTCACTGATTTTCCTTCCCACCTATTTAAAACAAAAATTGTCCATCTGACCTGCCATTCTATTCACGCTTCGGCAACATCTCTCCTCTCCTAGATTAATCAACGTCCTTCCCTATCATCTCCCTTTAACCAACAACATCTTCTCCCATCATCAATGAACCCACTTTCCCCCCCCCTTGGTCCTCTTTCCCCCCTCTGTTCACGTCCCCTTAGTGTCAACACCCCCTTAGTGTCAACTTCCCCTTAGTGGCCACGTCCCCTCAGGCACCCGGAGCTCCATAATTACTAGAGGAGGGCATCACCACGCCCTTCCTGCCCTCTCACTCTGCGCCATAAAGAATTGTTAATTATGTTTTGAAAGGTATACAAAGTGACGTACACTTTCATCTGGGGGCCTTTTTGTGTGTTGTTGACACTCTGTGTTTGTATGTCTGTCTTCGGGGAGGGGGGGGGGGGGGTATGTCTTTGTTGTCTGTACTTGTTTTCTTTGTATTTACCCCTTGCGTGGTAGTTATTGTGTCTGTCTAATGTTTAGACATATGCTCATGGGGGATTGTTTAGTAGCTGTCTCTGACGTCTTCACTCGTCGTTTGTTTTGACAATTGGCTGTTTTGATTTAATAGTGTTGGTTTTGTGTGTTTTTTACGTGTTGTGTTCGGTGTTTGGTATCGTATATTTGTCTTGAGTGACCATTTCTCGAGTTTGACTTTGTGTGTTTGACTTTTCTGCATCTGTTTTGTTTTGTCTATGGGTTTATCTGAGTTTTCCCTGTCATTTAAATTGTTGCATTATCTTAACTTGTGTTTCTAGTAATTTTGCACAGACATAGACAGAGACAGAGACAGAGACATAGAGGCAGATACTGAAACTAAATGAGAGACAGTCATTGATTTTTTTTGCTAAAAAAAATATAAATATATCAGTTTTTTAACTCGGCTATCATTTCAGCAGCTTGAATTGATTGAAAAACGGAAAGGTCTATGCAAATATAAATGGAAGATAGCACATTGAAAACACTGTAAGTGAAAAGGGTGAATGGAAGCTTCAAAATGATCGTGAGTATCGACAGATTATAATTGCTTCAGGGGCAAACCCTCTATGGGAAAATTTAGATATTTGGAGCATATGATATCGTGAAGATATCAACCTCACAGATATCGAAATTGGAAATCCTGAAGGGATGGATAACACAAGTTCTTTGATCAAAGATCAATTTTTGTTTTGTTTTAACTAAGTTCCAGTAATATGATTATTATTAAACAGTAATTTAATGTTTATTTTTTAATATATCTCCAAATTTTACGAAATTCTTTGCGAAAATAATAACTTACAGTACCCCAAATGAGGAAATTTTACGTAATTGATATATTTAGGGATTGTATAAACTTCTATAATGTGGTGAAAATTATGCATTTAAACTTTCCCTCCAAATTGTTATAATCATTTAAATAAATGGTTGTCGAAAAGTGCAAAGGTTGAAAGCATTTTTTTATGATTTAATGGATTTCATTGTAAATAGTTCTGTACAAAAGCTTAAATTATGAAGCTCCAATTCCATGAATTTTTGCTTACAATAAATAAATATAAATTAACTGACCCCTAATAATATTCCAAAACAATGAACCAAGAAAAGCTAGTTTGGAATTAGTCAAAATTGCATAATTAAATCTCAAGTTAAATGATTAGATTTTAAGCAAGAGACTTAGCTACATGAAAATGACAATTAAAAATGTTTAATTGTCATCTGCCTATCGACGATTAAATGTTCTTAATTTTTGTAAAGTCTGATGGGACAAAAAAAAAGTGTTTATCCAAATTTTTTGAAAATAAATTAAAATGTTAGCATTAAATGGGCTAATGAGCTCTGTCCTATCTCCTTTATTTTCATTCCCACCTTTCTCCTCCCCTGGTAGATATTAAGTATCTTTCCAATTATATTTATTAAGATCCCTCCATTAACCTTAAATTAAGTCACCCTCCAACCTTTTATTCTCCAAACATGCTGTTCCCTCTTCCTCTTCACGTTCTGCCTCTCCACCTCGTCCTCCACACCTCCTCATCCTCCACACCTCCTCCTCCATCTCCAGCCCTCTACCTCCAGCCCTCCACCTCCTCCTCCAACCCTCCTTTCATCTTTCCCTTCTGCTGCAAGACTTCAAGAATTTCAACATCAAAGAAATTATAAGTTTTATATTTGTAGGTTTGCTTCGTATTTTTTTCTCCTGAAATTAATTTTACCAATTAATTCTGACCATCTGAGCAGATATTTGGGTAGTTAATCGTTGGTAATCAGTCCAAATACCAGGCAGTTATTCATCAGATGCCCATATATATATATATATATATATATATATATATATATATATATATATATATATATATATATATATATATATATATATATATATATATAAGTCTTGAGGTGGGTAGAATATAATTGTGCATTAATTATATTAATGCACAATTATATTCTACCCACCTCAAGACTCCGCTCCAATATAGAAGCATCAAGAAATATGGACCAATAGGCTTTCTACAAACACTTCCATTCAATACCCATTGTTTCGTGTTCTGTCTTATGTTGATGAAATTAATACCCTATTAATGCCACCTCTTGTTCTGTCTTGTGTTGATGAAATTAATACCCTATTAATACCACCTCTAGTTCTGTCTTGTGTTGATGAAATTAATACCCAATTAATGCCACCTCACCCCATCCACCTCACTCAAATGTAGATATAAAATCGGAGATGCGTAAGTTCTATTCAGTTGTGTATTTGTAAACTAAAGTCTTTGAAAATGTAATAAGTTTTACGAAACGCGCTCGTGTCGCGTCAGACTAGAAATAAAAATGAATTTTGGAGAATTGATTTTTGATTTACCTCCAACAGTGAAAAGAAATGTACGAAAGATTGAGAAAATTCGTGTTAGAATTATTAATCTTACTTTTTCGGTCATATTTAATAATATATGTCTACAGGAAAGACTGCTACCAAAATATACTAATATATATGTATATATATATATGTATATATATATATATGTATATATATATGTATATATATATATATGTATATATATATATATATATATATGTTAGCTAGTATCTCAGCTGAATATGTTTGCCATATACTAATGTCCTTATGTTGACCAGACCACACACTAGAAGTTGAAGGGACGACGACGTTTCGGTCCGTCCTGGACCATTCTCAAGTCGATTGTGATGAGGACAGGTAGGGACAGGCAATAAATAGGCAAGAGAGAGCTGAGAAGGAAAGTAAGGTGTAGGGGATAGTAGTAATAATGAGAACTGCAGAAGGCCTATTGGCCCATACGAGGCATCTCCTCGTATGGGCCACCGAAGGAGATAGTAATAGGAATAAGAAGAGGATGTCCTTATCATAAATAATAATAATAATAACACAATGTTGTTAAATACTCACTAATATACAAAACACGGAGCAAACTGGAGTACAGATTGAAAAAAAAAAAGTTTTATTCAAGAATAATTCCTATCTTACATTGTTCTTTACTGAACCAATAATACTCCCTGTAGTATCCAATATACAACACATACAACCTGTACAAAAAAATACTAAAAACTGAGAATACAGCTCAGTAAAACAAATTTGTATATAGAGCAAAACACATTTCATCTTAGTTCGTGATCCCCAGAACATTGTCCAATCACCATCAAGGTTTGACATATAGATGGGTCAATAAGAATTATTCCAATAATCCTTTTACATCTGCCCAGTAAATGCCCATTAATAGTTCTTTGATGCAATGATATCACGCAACTCACTTGTGTAATATATTAGTTTCATTTGGAAATTAGGAATGCATCTTCATTGCTAACGTGTATCGATTTGTATTGATTAACATTGTTAGTGTTTGAAGGTTTGTATTGATTAACATTACAAGTGTTTGAAGGTTTGTATTGATTAATATGCTAGTGTTTGAAGGTTCGTATTGATTAACATTGTTAGTGTTTGAAGGTTTGTATTAACATTGCTAGTGTTTGAAGGAAAGAGAGAGAGAGAGAGCAGGAGCATGAGTCTGGTATCACTTCACCAATATCATAATTTTAAAAGAAAGACTATATTGATGAGAGCAGACACGAGTGGAAGGGTGAGAACAGGAGCTGGGGCGGGTAAAGAGAAGAGGGATGGAAAGGGTGAGAGAGAGAGGGGGGGAAAAGGACTAAAAAGAGCCGAGAAAGAGCTAGGGTGGAGAGAGAAGGAGGAGGAAGACGTGGAGAAGCCTAGGAATGGGAAAATTGTAGAGAGAGAGAGAGAGAGAGAGAGAGAGAGAAAGAGAGACAGAGAAAGAGAGAGAGAGAGAGAGAGAGAGAGAGAGAGAGAGAGAGAGAGAGAGAGAGAGAGAGAGAGAGAGAGAGAGAGAGAGAGAGAGAGAGAGAGACAGACAGACAAAGAGAGAGAGAGAGGGAGAGAGATTCTTATCTTTCGACTTTTACTTCCATTCCATTTTCCTTTAATGCTATATCTCTGTATTTATGTTTTCAGTGTTTCTTTTGCCTGATTGTCCGTCCGTCTGTCTGTCTGTCTGTCTGTCTGTCCGTCTGTCTGTCTGTTTGTCTGTCTGTCACACCTTTTGTCTGCCTTCTCCTCTCCTTCTCACTATTTTACCATATTCTTGAAGTTTATTCTTGTATGTACAAGTATACTCTACGGGTACACATGTATAAACTTTACATACCAAATGGGAGATAAATAGTCAACCAACTTTAGCCAAGAGAAAAGAAATAAGAATAAAGCTTTAAGGAACTTTAGGAACTTTAGGAACAGGTCGTTGGAATACCAACAAAGATATGTTGGTGTTGTGGGGTGTAGCGAAGGCCAAGTCTCTCTCACTTTGTAATAAAAACATTAAAAGGCGACCAAGAGAAATATTAACTACAATAAATTCATTTCAACCAGTCAAAGTTAGAATTTATTCAACCCCAAAATTGTCTTCACAGCCAAATCCCCCAATTATTACCGAGTGAATGAAAACGAATGGAGTGAAGGAATGATTCCCAACCATAGCTGCCAAACACGTATCCATTGAGAGTGTTATTAATGTTGTAATTATAAAATACACGTGGAAAATGACGGGGTGTTTTGATGACAGGGAAGCGACAGAGAGAGTCCAGACCTGTGTCATGGGTCGTGCTATGCACATGATGCTATTAAAAATGACAGTAATCCCTTAAGTACACAGATTGCATAAATTCTTTACCTAGAACAAGCTTTAATTAAAGTAAATTACACGATATTTCTATTTATCATTCCATAACAACGATGAATTATATAATTACATGAAGGGGTCGACAGTAACAAGAACTCAGACTCGTTACAAAATTTGGCGAATCAGCCATGCTTGAAGTCCAAAGTAATTGCTTTGTTACTTAATTTTTAGTGAATCTCGGTGGCTCCAATTATTTCGAATGTCCAGTGACCTGGACTGAACCATTTACGAAACCTGTAGATCTTTCCTCAATCATGGCAGCTTTGTTTGAATTTATTTACCGGAGAACGAGCTTTCAAATCTCAAAAAAACATATGTTATAGTTGTTATAAAGAGCCTCTTAGTGCTTCAGAACTCACAAACTGCTTTATAAATGCAAACGAAGCCGCCATGGTTATAGAAAGATGAATAGGTTTCGTAAACAGTGGTGTAAATGCCTGATGAATTCTAGTCATGGTCGGGAGAGCGACAGCCTTGATTCACCGATGGCGTTCGAATCCCGATATTTCTTTACTCCACCCTACACATCCCTTCCAAGAGCTTTACAACCATACTGGGCTGAAGTTTTCTTCTCATCAAACCCAATTAATTATTTTATTAACACTATACGTATTAGTGGCTTTGCAAGAATGTAAAAAAAAAAACAATATTATGAGCTCTCTCAAACCCATTGTACCTTCTTGTAAATAAATAAATAAATAAATCGTGTAAATATTTCAGTGATTCTCATATGGCTGGATAATCGTGTAAATATTTCAGTGATTCTCATATGGCTGAATAATCGTGTAAATATTTCAGTGATTCTCATATGGCTGAATAATCGTGTAAATATTTCAGTGATTCTCATATGGCTGGATAATCGTGTAAATATTTCAGTGATTCTCATATGGCTGAATAATCGTGTAAATATTTCAGTGATTCTCATATGGCTGAATAATCGTGTAAATATTTCAGTGATTCTCATATGGCTGAATAATCGTGTAAATATTTCAGTGATTCTCATATGGCTGAATAACACAGTGGAACAGGTGAATAGCCGAGAAGGGAATAGCAACGTACCTTAGAGGCATCAATGCTCTTCCCGTTGTTGACACAATGGGTGGTAATCGGGCTTTTTGGGGAATGTGAGAAAAATCCAAGATATTTAGAATATTTACTATTGTATTGATCAATATGCCTCCCCAACCCGTCCTCTTAAAAATAACGTCACTTTTGGCTCGTGCGCGCGATATGGCCAAATTTGGACGTAATTTGAAATGAAATCGACTCACAAAAGTGACGTTCTGTTCCGTTTTCTGTTTGAGTCGTCCGGCGTACGCGCACAGGTTATGAGAGGACACTTTAAATTAACGTTTTTCATAACGTTTTGAAACTTTATGAGAATTTCCTGCCCACCTAACCTATCAGAGGACCCTTAACTTACTGTTGTTGAAAAAAAAAAATCCCAAATTTATTTTCATATTTTTCCATTTTCAAATTACGTCCAAATTCGGCCATACGGGCAAACGGCCAAAAGCTACGTTCTTTTTATGAGGACAGGTTGGGCCACTGTCTGATTCACTTGATTAAAGCTATTAGTAAAACTGACCACAAAGTCAGCAGTCATTTTAGCTTTACTTGCTCTGGGTCCGTTATTGTCCGAGACAGCCTCTCTAAGCTTTACTTGCCAGGTTAGTTCAACTCTACCCACCTATAATGTCACAACAACCAAATTTGTTTATCTATTCTAGTTTGGTATCCCTAGAATGAGCAGATCTTCTATGCTTCCACATTCTGAGTCTTTTAAACAACTGCTCAATATCTGAAACATAGGCCTACTGGTCATTCATACAACACCTATGAATATGCGTGCTAGGGATATTCTTTAAATATAAATATAACAAAATGGGAGATATTTGTATACTGAATTAATGAGGACAGGCAGAGAATTATCAGGGAAAATCACCAAGCCATTTCGACCATATAGCACTGGGAAGGGGTCAGGATAAGGATTTGAGATGGCACGGGAGGGAAGGAATGGTGCCCAACCACTTATAGACGGTCGTTGATTGAACGCCGACCAGCATGAAGCGAGAACGTCGCTCTACCGTCCAGCTCAACTGGTTAGACTACACAGAAATAAAAACAAATTGGATAGTAAACTGAGGCCTCCAAACAAGACCCACATCTTTACTTTCCTCTTTATTACCGGTACTTCTCCTTCAAGTAAGTCTTCGTTTGGTCTTACTTGGTCTTTTGTTTCCCTCTCGTTAGCTATGGCTGCTTCCATCATCCAATCTTTCCTCTCCTTCTCGAATAGGAAGTTAAAGACTCCGTTTAATAAGCTTCCTCCAAGCTGAAGGCGCAATAGGAAAACTTCACACTTTTGTACCCCGCTGTATAACTCCGTGTGTGTGTGGGAGGTTGTGGGAGAGTGAGTCAGACAGTGGGAGAGTGAGTCAGACAGTTGGAGAGGCTGTGGGAGAGTGAGTCAGACAGTGGAAGAGGCAGTGGGAGAGTGAGTCAGACAGCGGGAGAGGTTGTGGGAGAGTGAGCCAGACAGTGGGAGAGGTTGTGGGAGAGTTAGTCAGACAATGGGAGAGGCAGTGGGAGAGTGAGTCAGACAGTGGGAGAGGTTGTGGGAGAGTGAGTCAGTCAGTGGGAGAGGCAGTGGGAGAGTGAGTCAGACAGTGGGAGAGGCTGTGGGAGAGTTAGTCAGTCAGTGGGAGAGTGAGTCAGACAGTGGGAGAGTGAGTCAGACAGTGGGAGAGTGAATCAGACAGTGGGAGAGTGAGTCAGACAGTGGGAGAGTGAGTCAGACAGTGGGAGAGTGAGTCAGACAGTGGGAAAGTGAGTCAGACAGTGGGAGAGTGAGTCAGACACTGGGAGAGTGAGTCAGACAGTGGGAGAGTTAGTCAGAGAGTGGGAGAGTGAGTCAGACAGTGGGAGAGGCTGTGGGAGAGTGAGACAGACAGTGGGAGAGTGAGTCAGACAGTGGGAAAGTGAGTCAGACAGTGGGAGAGTAAGTCAGACAGTGGGAGAGGCTGTGGGAGAGTGAGACAGACAGTGGGAGAGTGAGTCAGACAGTGGGAGAGTGAGTCAGACAGTGGGAGAGTGAGTCAGACAGTGGGAGAGTGAGTCAGACTGTGGGAGAGTGAGTCAGACAGTGGGAGAGTGAGTCAGACAGTGGGAAAGTGAGTCAGACAGTGGGAGAGTGAGTCAGACACTGGGAGAGTGAGTCAGACACTGGGAGAGTGAGTCAGACAGTGGGAGAGTTAGTCAGAGAGTGGGAGAGTGAGTCAGACAGTGGAAGAGGCTGTGGGAGAGTGAGACAGACAGTGGGAGAGTGAGTCAGACAGTGGGAAAGTGAGTCAGACAGTGGGAGAGTAAGTCAGACAGTGGGAGAGGCTGTGGGAGAGTGAGACAGACAGTGGGAGAGTGAGTCAGACAGTGGGAGAGTGAGTCAGACAGTGGGAGAGTGACTCAGACAGTGGGAGAGTGAGTCAGACAGTGGGAGAGTGAGTCAGACAGTGGGAGAGTGAGTCACAATGTATTCACTGAAGACCATCGTTAAAAGTGCAGCAGAACCAATGTGATGATTAAGTCATACACTGTCTGGACCTGACCCTTCCTGACCCGCGGCGTAGAGGTCACTTGTCCCAACCCTTCACCCTTAAAATGTTTGATTCATTTAGCTGTTGGTTTGACCCTGACCCGCCTATGGCACGTGTTGTAGTATGCCTTCAAATGCCCACTTCGGGACTGTATGCCCCAAAGAACTCAGTATATAGGCAAGACGACAACATCTCTTTCCAGGCGATTAACAATGCATAAGCAACAGGGCTCCATCAAAGAACATTTAATCTCTAGGGTATCTTTATCAACCCACAATAAGGGTTGATAAAGATACCCTACTGATATCCAACTAAGATTTTAGGCCTGCCCTGGCATGTCATTTGAGCATGGAGGCATTAGGTTATTCACTGCCGCAGTCACATCAATTACTAACACACTCAACATGGATAAATAAAATTTACTTTACTTGGGCCATTGAAGCATCGAACCATGGACCACAAAAGCAGTACCCCCATAGCTCTACCACTCTACTGGATACCATCAATAAGGGAAGATCTCAGATACATTCCATTGGTATTCAATTAAGATTTCAGGCCACTTGAGTATGGAGGGATTAATGGCTTGTATATGATATCCTTCCCTATTGCAGGTGAAAACAACTGTTTTTGTGGACCTGGGTTCGAGGCTCGGTGAAATATTATCCACGTTTATTGCGGTTAGCAATTTATATTGGACATCAAAATATTAATAATAATTACTGGTTCATAATTTGTATTAATATTTTATTAGTGGATTTCTTTACCCCAAAATTCACATTCAATAAAGCACAATTGTGTCACCAGTTTACATTTAGGTTAAAAGAGCAATGCACCATAAAATTCAGCCAATTCATTTTAATTGGATTCACTGTTGCACAAAAATATATATATATATATAGACAAACAATTTAGAAATTATATTTTATGGACACGTTACGGTTTGCAATAATCAACTTAAGGGCCGGTGACCAACAGACTAAATTCCTTTGTGATTGGCCTTGTCTACCTTCTTCATCAGATATAGATTTGTCTGTCAATTAAGAGAGGAAAAGTTAGAAAGACTTTGACAAATTTGACAGGTAGAGATAGAAAGGTTTTAAATGGAGTTGGAAACATTATCATTGAAGGGGCATATACATTACATATATACATTACATATATACATTAAATTCAGTATATACATTATATACTGAAGGGGCACTGTCCTATACTGGTGTTGGCAGTGGCAAGGAAGGGAACTATCAGGGGTAAAGCGCTAGGCCATTACGACTATACAGTATTAGGAAGGAGTCAGGATAAGGATTTGGGATGGGACGAGGAGGGTAAAGAATGGTGCCCAACCACTTGTGAACGCTCGGGGATTGAACGCCATCCTGCATGAAGCGAGACCGTCGCTCTACCGTCCACCCCAAGTGGTTGGAAATGGAGTAGGAGCCGAATTCAAGACTCCAGCAGGGGTCCCTTGGGGCTCGATCCTGGGACTTTTGATCTTTGCAACGTACAAGAACGATTTGGATATCTGATGAAACACGAAACAACGAATTGGATAAGTATGGATTTAGATGGGACCTGGGTAAATACTGGTTTGGGAATGAGAGTTGTTGATTTTTAGAAAGAATTTTGGGGTAACACAGTAGACGTTTGATTGTTACTATCGTAGGTCGGTCATATATTGGATAACGGATAGATATAAATAGCAGGGAGGGAATTATCAGGGGAGAGCGCCAAGCCATTACGACTATATAGCACTTGTAAGGCATCAGGATAAGGATTTAGGATGGGACTGTGGGAGAAGGAATGGTATCCAGCCACTTGCACTGTCGGGGATTGAACGCCGACCTGCATGAAGCGAGACCGTTGCTCTACCATACTAGCTCATTAATAGGAGCTGTCTGCTATTGGTCAATAGGATCTACTGCAGTTCACATTACTTTTATGTTCTTGTTCTAATGATATTGTTGGCAGATGACATGAAAATTCGCCTATAAATGTAAAACAAATATATATTTGAGATAATTAACCTGTCCTCAATGATAAAACTAATTTCCAAATGATCACGAGAGATAAAACTGCTGAGTTTAAAAGCACATTTAACAGATTAGTCAAAACTCTGGTACTCTGGCCTTGTACTCTGGCTCTAATGATTCTTTAAGTACAGCAAGATCTCACTCAACATTCTATATGGACTCTGGTAAATGCTTCGTCTCGTAAAGTTAATTTAACTCGTTAATTTTATTTCTTCCTTACATATGTGAATTTGCAGGCGATGATTCACAATAACGTGGCTAAAGTATATTGACCAGACCACACACCATACGGTGAAGGGACGACGACGTTTCGGTCCGTCCTGGACCATTCACAATTCACAATCGTCCTGAGAATGATCCAAGACGGACCAAAACATCGTCGTCCCTTCACCTTCTAGTGTGTGGTCTGGTCAACATATGTGAATTTGCTTAGCTGAGGCCAAATATAAGCTTCTGCTCTCCAGTAAATACAGAGATAAAGTTCGTATTAAAAATTCTTCCACTTCTTAATCATTGTCATTTTTCTTTCCTTTCTCATTTTCATTTTTCTGATCTGTCTCATTTTGCAATAAAAACATTGAGACCTAAAATACCCGGACACCCCCAGTCTAGCATGGTACAAATTATACAGCTACAGTGTTGATCAATAGTTAGTGCTGAGGTGTCGTGGATGAAGTTAGTAATTGGTGTTCAGTAGTAGTGATGGTAATTAGAATTTCGTGCTTTCCAATAATGGTTGTAATTAGAAGTCAGTGCTGAGTTGTGATGGGGGTAATACAAGCAGGTTTAGCAGTTATATGTTCCTTGGGGAATTAGTAATAATACTAGCATCAGTACACACAGAGTAATTACACTTACGTGATGTATCGACAAGAAAATCATTGCACGTGGGAATGCCAACGTCCGAATCCACATCACGGCTATTACGGATTTTCTTGATAGTATTAATAGTGGGCAATAGCAATGCAGTTGCACAAGAATTATGTTCGTCATTCCGGCTTTCCTCTTAAAATTTTCACGATATTTTCCAGACGACTGGAGGGTAGACTCAGCCCCCTTGTCTAAACTTTTATGGCGTCATTTGTCAAAATACGTTTGATAACATTACGTTGCAGTGGTCAATCTTGCAAGCGGATAACCCCAAGAGTGTAAAACTTTCTGTTACCTATTTCGCTTTGGTTCTCTTGTATAATCATATAGTCCTTCTCTCTCCTGTCCAACCACTTGGGCTGGACGGTAGAGCGACGGTCTCGCTTCATGCAGGTCGGCGTTCAATCCCTCATCATCCAAGTGGTTGGGCACCATTCCTTTCCTTCCCCCGCCCCATCCCAAATCCTTATCTTGACCTCTTCCAAGTGCTACATAGTCGAAATGGCTTCGAGGGTTCTCCTGATAATTCCCTCCCCCTTCTCCTTCCATTCTGTAATTGTTGACATTCGATGTACTCAGTAGTACATCGATTGTCAACAGTACATCGATTGGAGAACGGAGTGAAGGCGGTAATAAAGTAATTGCCCAAGATCACTATATTGTAATGGATTAAAATGGAAGCTTTTGTGCCGTGAACCAAACAATTGAGCAATAGCTGGCAAGAGAATAATTGAATAATCCATCTGCTTTGTGACTTTCAATTATACAAGCTATAAGGCAGAAATAATTGCAAGTAATTTAGAACTTGCCTCAGTTTGCTTGTTATAATAACTTTAACACTAAGTTTGTCCACAAAAACATATGTTATTTAGTAGAGTAAACTATAAAAGTTCTTTAGTCGATTAAGGCAGCGTCTGGGATGCTCTCGGACGTAGGTTCGAATCCTCATCACGGTCCTTGTGGATTTGTTCATTATAAAAGTTCTATGTGTTTATATAGGAGTAAGTGACCCAGAAGGCCTATAGTCATCTATTTCTCACTTCATATTCTAATTTTCTCATTCTTTGTCTCATTCTTTAAATTGAAACTTTGGTACAATAAGAGCAGATGTTTGTTCTAAATAAAAAAAAATATTGTATATCATTTATACATTTATTATACATATATTATCTTCATATTATGATAATTTTATTGCGGATCTACACATTGATATCAGAAAACATTTATAAAGGTACAGAGATACGATATCATTATCGATTATCGTGATATCATTAAGGAAGAAGTTCCATGATGGTTTTAACCGAATTTCTCGATATCTGATATTTGACGGAACGTGTTCCAAACGCGAATCTGCCGAGAAATTTCTATGATCAGAATTTTGGCTGTCAATGTAGTTGGGATATTTGAGGAACCTGACGAACACTGACAATCTATATGACCGTATCCCCACATACATCTATCTGGTTATCTTGTGGTTATCTTGCGGTGATTTCAGGGCTTAGTGTCCCCGCGGCCCGGTCCTCGACCAGGCTTCCTTTTTGTTACACACCCCCAGGAAGCAGCGAGTAGCAGCTGTCTAACTCCCTGGTACCTATTTACTGCTAGGTGAACAGACCATCATGGTGAAAGAAACGCTGCCCATTTGTTTCCGCCTCCACTGGGGGTCGAATCCGTAACCTCAGGACTACGAATCCCGGGCGCTGTCCACTCAGCTGCCAGGCCCCTGGTGATAAAGGTGGTTGACCTGACAGGTCTACTGAGAACGGGTTACGACTGGAGATGAATCGACGACTTGCTCAAGTCTTCATCTTTTCCGAAAGTCGAGAAAAAGGGGGACCAGTACATATATATATATATATATAAATATATATATATATATATATATATATATATATATATATATATATATATATATATATATATATATATATATATATATATATATATATATATATATATATATATTTGGCCTGGTATGTTGAACAGTGTCTTGTGGCCTGTTATGTTGAACATTGCCCATGACATCACCCTAACAAGAGAAATGTTGAACAAAAATACCTGTATAATAGACAAAACCCAAGATGCAAGAAGATTACAAATTCTTGAAGCAATTCACATAAGAATAGAAAAGCCTACCATGAACACCCAAATCACGGAACTATTTACTCTACCCACCATGAGAGTTAGGACAAGACCAGAACATAACGATGCCAACACAGAAGACACTGTTCAACATAACAGGCCAATTACACCTGATTAATCTTTGTATAATAGGAGCTGCCTCGTATGGGCCAATGAGCCTTCTACAGTTACCTTTATTCTTATGTTCTTATGTGCTTCGTCCCCCATTTATCCCGTATGTATCCCCCTTTGTTTTTACCTTTATCACCTGACCCCGTACGGGTATAAATCAACGAGTCCTGTAATTTCATTTCACTTGAGAATGAACCATGGAGGTTCGAAACGTTGTGCAAATTGAATAAATAAGTGTAATACATTCTATTTTAATTCACTGTTTTCTTCACCTTGAAATAACGAAAATGAGTTTTGGAGAACTCCTCTTTCAGCTAAGCCCTGATGCTAAGAAAATAGTTAGAGGGATAGAAGCCCTAAACCAGAAGATAGTAAATACTGAAAATGCGGTCATATTCAATGAGACATGTTTAAAAGAAAACCTGCTGCCAGTATACACCAATATATATAGTTATCATATTTCCTCTCCCTATTTCACTCAGTCACCATTTCTTCTCTACCTATTCTCTGGTTTAACTCGTTTCATTTTCTGGATCAACGTGTTCTCCCTACTCTTCCCATCTTCTCTCTGCTGGATATATTTTCGAATTCCTTTCAATTCCTGACAGTTATCGCTCTTTCCTCTCTCCTCCTGAAAGCCATCTTTCTTGTGCTTTGTCTCTCTTCCCTTTCTTGCTGGAGCCTCGTGTCACCTTCGTCCCTCTCACTCTGGGTAGTTGCGTGCGTGTGCGTGTGTGTGCGTGTGTGTGTGTAATTAATTACCTAAGTGAAGTTACAGGATGAGAGCTATGTTCGTGGTGTCCCGTCTTCCCTGGACTCTTTGTCGTATAACGCTTTGAAACTACTGACGGTTTTGGCCACCATCACTTCACTTAGTTTGTTCCATCTGTCTATTACTCTGCAAAAGAAAACTGTCTAATATTTTTTCCAGCACCTTTGTTTCTTTAGCTTGAATTGGTGTCCTATTGTTGGTGTGTATGTGTGTGTGTGCGTGTGTGCCCGTGCGTGCGTGCGCGCGTGTGTGTATCTACACTTGAAACTGTGTATGGAGTCAGCCTCCACCACATCACTTCCTAATGCATTCCATTTGTCAACCACTCTGACACTAAAAAAGTTCTTTCTAACATCTCTGTGGCTCATTTGGGCACTCAGTTTCCACCTGTTTCCCCTAGTGCGTGTGCCCTTTGTGTTAAATAGACTGTCTTTATCTACCCTATCAATTCCCTTGAGAATCTTGAATGTGGTGATCATGTCCCCCTGAGTGTGTGTGTGTGTGTGTGTGTGTGTGTGTGTGTGTGTGTGTTTGTGTATGTGCGCGTGCGTGCATGTGCATGCACATATTGTGACTGTAATGTCCTCTCCGGTCTTGGACTGGTGCCAAAGAGTGTTCTGTATATGTAATTTGAGAATAATTTGATGTGTTGTTCAGGCCTGTTTGTTGTGTATTATTATAGTGGGTTTCTGAATTACAGACAGAGTATCATATGTAGATAAATGCACTCAAAATAGCATGGGAAAAGTGTTGTCCTCCAATTCAGGGTTCGATTCCCATGCCTCGAAGACCCTGACAAGAATCTTGAATTGCATATCTTGGGTTTTAATTAAAGGATTACTAAATGGGAACTAAATATGGACAAAAAGAACCACTTAAAGGGAAGGGGGGATAATACTGTCTGTAAAGGAATTACAGAGTAATCCTAAGGTTTAATTGTTAATTTAATCCCCCTTTAACACATGCAGAGAACCTTTGGATTGTCTGTCAGTCATTTATACATTACGAATTTATGTAATAGAGCAGCCAGTTCTCCCAAGCGTCCCCAACGTCATGAAATTGTCGTACTAAAGTGCCTTTATCCTAACCTACCAGAGGACCCAAAACAGAGAACGGGACAGTTTCACAAGCCGATACCATTTCCTAGTACGACAGTTTTTGACCTTAGGTAGAGTATACATCAAAATGCGACGTGCTATTGGGAAGACGGGTTGATAGAGATACAGAGACAGACAGAGTGACAGAAACATACGGAAACATACTGTGTAGGAGAAGTAGGGAATAACCAGGCAGATGACCTCACGCAAATTTCTCGCTCCATCATTACCTGAAAAAATAAAATTGAAAACATTTAAAAAATTGTCTGTAAAAAAAACGTATTTACTAATTATACATTGTATACAATTTAAAATGATTTAAGTGAGTATTCCTGCAAATTTAAAGAAAAAAGTATTAAATGTATAGTCAACTAGACTAATGAATTTTTTAATGATCATATTTATATTGTTTAATATACACATAATTATTGATTGGTTGATACGTATGTCTTAACTCAGAATTGCTCACGACTTTATATTTTATGTTATGAAAAAATGAGAGATTTTTCATTCTGAACAAAATGTAGGCAGTTAGTTTATTCAGCAAAAGGCTTGTAAATTATACGGACAACTGAAGTTACATCTCAATGCACAGAAAACTTAGGTTAAGTATATATTATACACAATATAAGCTTATATTATTATATATTATACTAAATACTAAGGTTACAGTATTACACAATATTCGGGTTACAGGTATATTATACACAGTACAGGACTTACAAATTAATATCTATTAATTAGAAGTCTGTCTGGCCGTCTGTTCGAAGCTGGAAGCCACAGGCTAGTCTCACCAAATTTTTAACAGTAATTGCTGATGGGTACGTACCTAACATGAGTACGAAGGGGCTGGCAGGAATGAGTGCCATAGCGCTAAAGTAACCCCTACGACCAGACTTTAGTTATCATAATAATTAATCATATTTACTAATGTTTATTTTTTCTTACATTTTTTTAAGCCCCTACCTAATGATGCCCACGAAAAAAGTCTATGATACTTTGCCTGTAATAACCTATAATATGTATTCATGTAGTCACCAGCAACGGGACCCAAAAGACCATAGTTTCTCCCTCCTTCAATATCAGCCCTCCCATCCCACAGTCCTCCCACAGCTCTCCCACAGCCCTCCTGTGTGACAGCCTTCCATACACACCCCCCAGCACCGCGTCACAGCCTGCTGGCTGGTACAATAGAGAGAGGAGGAGTGTAACTGAGACAGAGATAAACAGAGAGAGACAGAGCCAGACAGACAGCTGGACAGAGAGAAAGGAAGTCACAAAGAGAAAAGCAGAGAGAAGAGATAAAAGGGGAGAGACGGAGAGATGGGGAGAGAGAGAGAGAGAGAGAGAGAGAGAGAGAGAGAGAGAGAGAGAGAGAGAGAGAGAGAGAGAGAGAGAGAAAGAGAGAGAGAAAGAGAGAGAGAGAGAGGGGAGGGAAGGAGAGAGAGAGAGACAGATACAGACATTGGCAAAGACATAGACATGCATATATATATATATATATATATATATATATATATATATATATATATATATATATATATATATATACATATATATATATATATATATATATATATATATATATATATATATATATATATATATATATATATATATATATATTTTATTAAATATGACCGAAAAAGTAAGATTAATAATTCTAACACGAATTTTCTCAATCTTTCGTACATTATGCTTCACTGTTGGAGGTAAATCAAAAATCACTTCTCCAAAATTTATTTTTATTTCTAGTCTGACGCGACACGGGCGCGTTTCGTAAAACTTATTACATTTTCAAAGACTTCACAAATACACAACTGATTAGAACTTGCATTTCCCTGATTTTATATCTACTTTTGAGTGAGGTGGGAAGGGTGATGTGGCATTACATTTGAGTGAGGTGGGAAGGATGATGTGGCATTAGAGGATATTAATAGGGTATTAAAAGTATCAACACAAGACAGAACACGAAACAATGGATATTGAATAGAAGTGTTTGTAGAAAGCCTATTGGTCCATATTTCTTGATGCTTCTATATTGGAGCGGAGTCTTGAGGTGGGTAGAATATAGTTGTGCAATAATTGGCTGTTGATTGCTGGTGTTGACTTCTTGATGTGTAGTGCCTCGCAAACGTCAAGCCGCCTGCTATCGCTGTATCTATCGATGATTTCTGTGTTGTTTACTAGGATTTCTCTGGCGATGGTTTGGTTATGGGAAGAGATTATATGTTCCTTAATGGAGCCCTGTTGTTTATGCATCGTTAAACGCCTAGAAAGAGATGTTGTTGTCTTGCCTATATACTGGGTTTTTTGGAGCTTACAGTCCCCAAGTGGGCATTTGAAGGCATAGACGACGTTAGTCTCTTTTAAAGCGTTCTGTTTCGTGTCTGGAGAGTTTCTCATGAGTAGGCTGGCCGTTTTTCTGGTTTTATAGTAAATCGTCAGTTGTATCCTCTGATTTTTGTCTGTAGGGATAACGTTTCTATTAACAATATCTTTCAGGACCCTTTCCTCTGTTTTATGAGCTGTGGAAAAGAAGTTCCTGTAAAATAGTCTAATAGGGGGTATAGGTGTTGTGTTAGTTGTCTCTTCAGAGGTTGCATGGCTTTTCACTTTCCTTCTTATGATGTCTTCGATGAAACCATTGGAGAAGCCGTTATTGACTAGAACCTGCCTTACCCTACAGAGTTCTTCGTCGACTTGCTTCCATTCTGAGCTGTGGCTGAGAGCACGGTCGACGTATGCGTTAACAACACTCCTCTTGTACCTGTCAAAAGTGCCGGAAAGTGGAGTTGGAAATTCTGTTGGACGACATATTCGACCTCGAGACACAAAAGAAGGTCACTACCAAAGATACCTTACAAGCAGAACTTATTGCAGAAGGAGGAAAGAATCGAGGCAACTACAGAAGCACCATACTGTCCCCCGAGCTTAGAGCGGCAGCTAAAAGCCTTCGCGAGAACAAGGAGATAGTTGTCAGGAGAGGTGACAAGTCGCCAATATATGTCATTCTTAAAAAAGACGAATATCTGGCGAAAATGAACATCATACTCTCTGACCAAACTAAGTTCCAAAGGGTAACGAAGGACACTACAGCCGAATTAAAAGCAAAGGTCAACAAACTGATCGAAACTGTGAACGCCAAGAAATCCGGACTCCACCTGCCAAAGATCATTGGGGAATATAAACCTGGATATGCGTATGGAAATGTCAAGACGCACAAGCCTGGAAACCCACTTCGGCCAATCATTAGCCAGATACCCACACCCACGTACAGATTGGCAAAGCGACTCAACGGCCTGCTGACTCCTTATGTTCCTTGCGCCTTCAGCCTGAAGTCTCCAAAGGAATTTGTGGACTTACTGCGGGGCGCACGGGCCACAGGGATAAGAGCCTCGTTGGACGTAGAATCGCTGTTTACCAACGTACCTGTGGACGAGACAATCGGAATGATAGCCGACAGAGTGTATCGTGATCCAGCCTGTACTCCTCTTGACATGCCAGAAAGTATTCTGAGGAAACTACTCCAAGCTTGTACTAAAGAGGCACCCTTCTTGAGCCCGGATGGGCATATGTATAAGCAAGTAGATGGGGTCGCTATGGGTTCTCCCCTAGGTGTCCTGTTTGCAAACTTCTACATGGGTACCATCGAGCAAAAAGTCTTAGTCGACATGAACTTGAAACCGGCCATATACTGCAGGTATGTTGACGACATTTTTACACAGGTACCTGATGTCAGACATCTGCAGGAGCTGAAGGAGGCATTTGAGCAGAGTTCCGTGCTGCGTTTCACTTACGAGACGGAAAAGGATGGGAAGCTGCCTTTTCTAGATGTAACAGTCATGGAAAAGGGCGGAGGTTTCCACACTGCAGTCTACACAAAGGAAACAAACATAGGAATGTGCCTAAATGCCAACAGCGACTGCCCTGACAGGTACAAGAGGAGTGTTGTTAACGCATACGTCGACCGTGCTCTCAGCCACAGCTCAGAATGGAAGCAAGTTGACGAAGAACTCTGTAGGGTAAGGCAGGTTCTAGTCAATAACGGCTTCTCCAATGGTTTCATCGAAGACATCATAAGAAGGAAAGTGAAAAGCCATGCAACCTCTGAAGAGACAACTAACACAACACCTATACCCCCTATTAGACTATTTTACAGGAACTTCTTTTCCACAGCTCATAAAACAGAGGAAAGGGTCCTGAAAGATATTGTTAATAGAAACGTTATCCCTACAGACAAAAATCAGAGGATACAACTGACGATTTACTATAAAACCAGAAAAACGGCCAGCCTACTCATGAGAAACTCTCCAGACACGAAACAGAACGCTTTAAAAGAGACTAACGTCGTCTATGCCTTCAAATGCCCACTTGGGGACTGTAAGCTCCAAAAAACCCAGTATATAGGCAAGACAACAACATCTCTTTCTAGGCGTTTAACGATGCATAAACAACAGGGCTCCATTAAGGAACATATAATCTCTTCCCATAACCAAACCATCGCCAGAGAAATCCTAGTAAACAACACAGAAATCATCGATAGATACAGCGATAGCAGGCGGCTTGACGTTTGCGAGGCACTACACATCAAGAAGTCAACACCAGCAATCAACAGCCAATTATTGCACAACTATATTCTACCCACCTCAAGACTCCGCTCCAATATAGAAGCATCAAGAAATATGGACCAATAGGCTTTCTACAAACACTTCTATTCAATATCCATTGTTTCGTGTTCTGTCTTGTGTTGATACTTTTAATACCCTATTAATATCCTCTAATGCCACATCATCCTTCCCACCTCACTCAAATGTAATGCCACATCACCCTTCCCACCTCACTCAAAAGTAGATATAAAATCAGGGAAATGCAAGTTCTAATCAGTTGTGTATTTGTGAAGTCTTTGAAAATGTAATAAGTTTTACGAAACGCGCCCGTGTCGCGTCAGACTAGAAATAAAAATGAATTTTGGAGAAGTGATTTTTGATTTACCTCCAACAGTGAAGCATAATGTACGAAAGATTGAGAAAATTCGTGTTAGAATTATTAATCTTACTTTTTCGGTCATATTTAATAAAATATGTCTACAGGAAAGACTGCTACCAAAATATACTAATACATATATATATATATATATATATATATATATATATATATATATATATATATATATATATATATATATATATATATATATACAGGCATACAAAGACAAACAGAAAACGATACACAGAAAAAGAGATAGGCCTGAGCTAGATATGTAGAAAGACATAGATAACTAGAAACAGAGACTGACAGGCATACACCAAGGGACTGTGTCTCACTTTGTCTAATTAAACTAATTAATTAATGATTCAGAGATAGTCAGGCAGAGAGACATACAAAGATAGCTACAGACAGTGAATGAGAGGCAGAGAGACACATGGAAGAGAGAGAGAGAGAGAGAGAGAGAGAGAGAGAGAGAGAGAGAGAGAGAGAGAGAGAGAGAGAGAGAGAGAGAGAGAGAGAGAGAGAGAGAGAAAGAAAGAAAGAAAGAAAGAGAGAGAGAGAGAGAGAGAGAGAGAGAGAGAGAGAGAGAAAGAAAGAAAGAAAGAAAGAAAGAAAGAAAGAAAGAGAGAGTGAGAGAGAGAGAGAGAGAGAGAGAGAGAGAGAGAGAGAGAGAGAGAGAGAGAGAGAGAGAGAGAGAGAGAGAGAGAGAGAGAGAGAGAGAGTGGGAACAACTGACATAGATATAGGGAGAGACACAGGCAGAGATACAGTAAGAACAAAGTGACATATACAGAGAGACAGACAGACGGACAGAAACAGAACCCTTGGTTGACCTGTGTCTTTGATACCAAATTCAGGCCTTACGTGTACCTAAATTCAGGCCTTACGTGTACCTATGCACAATACAGAAGTAACATGAACACCGTACAAAATACAGTGACCTCATGTAGTTATTTACAAAACAGTGAATATTGTATATAAACAATCCAAAGGAAAATTGCATATAGTTATTGTGATGAATGTTTTAGAGTCCATTTTTGTCCCTATCTTCGTCCACCACATATGGACAAATTACAAGGACAAAAATCCAAGCCAGTATGACAACTCAGCCTGAGGAAGGCATCACAGGACAGAATAGAATCTGGTGATGATGAGGGTGAAGATGACGCTGCCCAATCACCTGGAATCGAACGTTGAACCTGCAAGAAGCGAAGTCGTCTTTATTCCAACGAGTCAGAAGATCCTGGAAGGCCACAAGGCTAGGGGAAGCATTCCCCCCCATTTTTGGTAATACCTATTATGTTGGCCGTCAGTTTCCCCATTACCAGCAATGATGATAATGGATCTTTTCATGCGCGAGAAGGCGAAAATAAATTTACCAAACAAGGAATTTTTCCGGGTTAATTTTATTTTAAAGACATGGACTGAGAGGGTAGTTTGGTTGTTATATCTGATAGTGTCTCAGTGTTGGCTTTTCAACCTATAAGAAAGAGGTTTAAGGAAGTGCCCTATTATTGATTGGTTCTTGGAGAAAGCCCTGGAAAAAAACGTTACGGTAAGGAACTAGACCATTATCCATTAACAAAATAGTATTTTCGTGTCGGTAATCATATTAGAAGAATGCCTAATGACTTCAGGGTTGGACGTTAGTGACAACCCTGCACTTATATGTACTATATTAGGCCTAGGATATCGTGTATTAGGCCTCGGATATCGTGTATTAGGCCTCGGATATCGTGTATTAGGCCTCGGATATCGTGTATTAGGCCTCGGATATCGTGTATTAGGCCTCGGATATCGTGTATTAGGCCTCGGATATCGTGTATTAGGCCTCGGATATCGTGTATTAGGCCTCGGATATCGTGTATTAGGCCTCGGATATCGTGTATTAGGCCTAGGGAGGTTCCCTGGAAACACAAACCGAAACTGTCTCTATTTTCCGCTTGTTACAACTTGTAATAAAGTTGTTACATCTTGGCTTAACGTGTTTATGACGTATTAGAACGTTGTTACAACTTGCTATATTTTTTGTTATAACTGGTTAGGAAGTGTTAAAACTTGTTCGAACGTTGTATCAACGTCGTAGTTTCGGTGTTTGTTTGGCGGGTTAGGTTAAGTTAGTTTACTTTGTCAAAGCAACACAAGTAAAAAATATTTTTTCAGTTTGTCCAACTCAATAGTTCAGATGTCTACTTTCTTATTTAGTTGCACGTTGTTATATATACTATGGTCCTCATCGTTAATATAAGTACTGCCAGAACAGGAGAATGAGCTGCATAATAATATAACATCTGTGAACACAGTTCGATTACAATATAAAAAAAATATTAGTAATTTAAGTAATTCATATATATGACATCATATTATTAAATTGATTATGTTTCCTTTTATATTTAAATAAGGAGGGGATGTGGGGAGGGAAGGAGGGAGGGGAGGGAGGGAATTATCAGGGGCAAAGCGCCAAGCTATTACGACTATATAGCACTTGGAAGGGGTCAGGATAAGGATTTGGGATGGGAAAATGAAAATAAATGACTAACAATGGCTCCTAACAAATGATAACAAAAGAAACATTCTGAGAACTCGGAACACAATTCATAATTACTGGCTCTTGCTGAGTTCCGTATCCAAGGGGGCATTAGCGGGCGTCTTATAGCATTTTAATAGCACAATTGCAAACTACGGGCTCACCATAGACCGTGCTACCTGGAACTTTTCGTTCCAGGTAGCGAATCTTAAACAACATCAACAACAACAATAGCACTCTTGCTAAACCAACCTAAGATTAAGATGCATACTGCAACTCCAGGACATAATTTAGGAATTAACCCATCTTAAAACAGTTTTGAGATGAACTATTAACTCCCACCAACATTATAAGAGCATCAATTAATACATACATAACAATATTGTCTCCTTCAGAATGTAATACCGAGTAGAAAATTCAATAACGAAATTGCTTTTGATAATGGAGGATTTTTCCGTGTAAGAGGATTTATGTCTCTGCTAAAGCAATAGTGGGTAATGGAGACCTTGCCTTAGGTAATACACTGAAGGTAAGACGATTTCAGTTACACTTTGAAGTTAATTAGTATATGAAATCTTTGAAATACAATTGTCTTTCAAGTTGCTGCGCAATATTAATCCGACCTGATACAGAAATTGTAACTTATGCTGACTAAAACGAGCATTAAAGGGACTGTATTTAGTATATATAACACTAATAAGAAAACTAGAACACATGACTGCAGAATTTACGTAGAAAACACTTCGACTCTAAGGGCTTAAATCAAATCATCCAGAGATGGGATGGCCTAGTGGATATTAAACAACATGGAGGATAAGTGAGAGGTCAGAGACAGAAATATATATATATATATATATATATATATATATATATATATATATATATATATATATATATATATATATATATATATATATATATATATATATATATATATATATATATATATATATATATGTGTGTATATCACGAAAATAAACACGTGATTAAGAATGTGACAATGTCAGACCACGGAGGAAAAATGAAACAGGAAATTTCCTTAAGTACTTTCGTATATTAAATACATCTTCAGAAGCCCTTCTGAAGATTAATATTATTATTAAGGTTAATATTAAGGTTAAACCTTAATATTAATCTAGTGTTCAAAAATGATAATACAGTTAAGTCCATGTTAATTAAGAACTCGCCCTCGTCTGTAGCAGGTTGTGTGTATTCCATCCCTTGTAATGAGTGTGCATGTGTTTACATCGGCCAGACAGGTAAAACTCTTTCCTCGCGTTTAAAACAGCATTCATACGCTATTCGTACAGCCCAGCAATCCAGTGCATTGTATTTACATTCCAGTTTATGTAATCATTCTATCGACTTCACAGGGGCAAAATGTATTGTTAAAAGTAAGGATTTTGTTGAACGAAACGTGATCGAGTCTGCCCTGATCAAACATTGTAACAACAGCCTTAATGTGAGCCCCGGTATGTACAAGTTGGATCCCTATTTAAGCCTCAATATAGCACGTCAAAACAATATAGCAATCATTTAAACACGTATGGCACTTGGAGATATTAATAAGAGCTGCCTTGCATGGGCCAATAGGCCTTCTGCAATTACCTTCTTTCTTATAATTCCTTTCCTCCACTTATTTTTGGTGGTCAGGTGATCTGCCCAGGCGGATATAAAGGTCTGATCAGCAATCTTATCCTCATTCTACTTTGCTCTGATGAAGGCGAATTAGCCGAAAACGCGTTAAGCATTTTCTATTTTTCATATGTGGTTATTCTGCATATATATATATATATATATATATATATATATATATATATATATATATATATCTAGTGTTCTCTTCCCATAACCAAACCATCGCCAGAGAAATCCTAGTAAACAACACAGAAATCATCGATAGATACAGCGATAGCAGGCGGCTTGACGTTTGCGAGGCACTACACATCAAGAAGTCAACACCAGCAATCAACAGCCAATTATTGCACAACTATATTCTACCCACCTCAAGACTCCGCTCCAATATAGAAGCATCAAGAAATATGGACCAATAGGCTTTCTACAAACACTTCTATTCAATATCCATTGTTTCGTGTTCTGTCTTGTGTTGATACTTTTAATACCCTAATAATATCCTCTAATGCCACATCATCCTTCCCACCTCACTCAAATGTAATGCCACATCACCCTTCCCACCTCACTCAAATGTAGATATAAAATCAGGGAAATGCAAGTTCTAATCAGTTGTGTATTTGTGAAGTCTTTGAAAATGTAATAAGTTTTACGAAACGCGCCCGTGTCGCGTCAGACTAGAAATAAAAATGAATTTTGGAGAAGTGATTTTTGATTTACCTCCAACAGTGAAGCATAATGTACGAAAGATTGAGAAAATTCGTGTTAGAATTATTAATCTTACTTTTTCGGTCATATTTAATAAAATATATATATATATATATATATATATATATATATATATATATATATATATATATATATATATATATATATATATATATATATATATATATATATGTCGTACCTAATAGCCAGAACGCACTTCTCAGCCTACTATTCAAGGCCCGATTTGCCTAATAAGCCAAGTTTTCATGAATTAATGTTTTTTCGTCTACCTAACCTACCTAACCTAACCTAACCTAGCTTTTTTTGGCTACCTAACCTAACCTTACCTATATATATAGGTTAGGTTAGGTTAGGTAGGGTTGGTTAGGTTCGGTCATATATCTACGTTAATTTTAACTCCAATAAAAAAAAATTGACCTCATACATAGTGAAAAGGGTTGCTTTATCATTTCATAAGAAAAAAATTATAGTAAATATATTAATTCAGGAAAACTTGGCTTATTAGGCAAATCGGGCCTTGAATAGTAGGCTGAGAAGTGAGTTCTGGCTACTAGGTACGACATATATATATATATATATATATATATATATAAGCCTATACTTGCATAAACCACAAGTGAAGATTAACAATCTTTGGACAACACCCACCAGTGGGACTCGAACCCAGAAAGCACAACTACCTTCCAGTAGCTGGCATAACTAGTATGCTTTAACCCACTACGCCATCAGACCTTACAAAAGAAGTAGATAGTTCGAGATATATATCTCAAACATCTCCACCTCCCGAAGGCACCAGATGAGTGAGGGGTCAGTCTGCATTTTTCGTATATATATATACGAAAAGTATATATATATTTTCTGCATTTTATATATATATATATATATATATATATATATATATATATATATATATATATATATATATATATATATATATATATATATATCTTGGATATACAACGATGTTTTAACCAGAAAAAATCAACACTAAAAATTGAACTTATTACACATTTTGAGTATATTTAATGAAATGTGATTCCATTTTTTCCCCAGGCACACACACACACACACATAATAAAAATGATTGAGGTTGCTTTGATTGAGGTAAGATTCCTGTTACTTTTAAGCTTCAGTGTACTCCCTTAGTTGTACTCACAACTAGGGAGAGTACACCAAAGTTCGAAAATAACAGGCATCCTACCTCTATCAAACCATCCTCAATCATTTTTATTATCATATCATAATAGGATGAAACGAGGAAGTAATTATCAAAGAAAGGCACAAAGACCTGAGGACGAAATTAGACATTGATTGGAATCTTTTGCAGGATTTTTATTTTTTTAAATGTTTAACTGACAGTTCCTTGACGAAGACTGGCAAGAGGGAATATAGAAAGCGAGCAAAAATATCATTAACCATAAGGAAAACTAGACAATTAGAACCAATGCTCTTCCTCCCAAGAGGTGAAAGTAAAAGCCACATATAACTAATCCTCAAAATATTGATCATTTTTGGGTTGAGTATACTACAATTTTTGTCAAAAGTAGAATTAACAAGAACCAAAAATCGACATATCTAGAATTCACACTCTGCGCTCTCACTACCCCTCACAAGGTATTCACACGTAAAATATATCAACATGCATGTGGATATATACACCCATGAGCATGACAATTGTATAATTAACACCAACAACACTTGTATCACACACATAGGAACCAACAGTAATACCACCTTATGCAGATGAGGAGTCACAATAACGTGGCTGCAAGCTGTTGACCAGATCACACACTAGAAGGTGAAGGGACGACGACGTTTCGGTCGATCAAGTCCATTGTCGACTTGAGAATGGTCCAGGACGGACCGAAACGTCGTCGTCTCTTCACTTTCTAGTGTGTGGTTTGGTCAACAATACCACCTTATGGCTGCTAAACTCACCATTATAGAAAAAACTTTATTAGTGGACAGAATCTATAAAACCCTACGACACATTCCAATAGAATCATGAGAGATCTATTGTTGCTACCGTTTTGCTTAACGGTAATATATAATTTGTAGTACAATCTCTAGTGTATCAGAGATTGTCCTACCTACGTCTCATTGATCTGAAAATATCTGAAAATAATCTACTCAACTTGGCGGTTCTTGGACGACATTTTCAACACTCTGTGCTCCTTCAGTCTAAAAGATTGAACGTTTTTGAATGAACAATTTAAATGGAAATTTAGAAATTTCCATTTCTAGAAATGGCTCGAGGAAAACAATAGTGACTACTGTAGCCCCATTTTCTTTTTCATTTGCATTCATCATTTTATTAATGTTACGATATTATGAAAATAAGACAACAAAGCCAGGAAAACTGTTTTTTTATATTTATGTGAAATTAATTTAGGAGTTTTACAATTCAGATGAGTTTTATTAATAGTGATTAGATATGATTTTTTTTACTGGAATAAATAAGCTGTTTCTGTCCTCATGCTGCAAATTTCGCCATCGCGAGTATTCTATTAATTAAATGAGCTTACAGGGGGGGGGGGGGAAAGGGAAGAGGGAATTATCAGGGGAAAGCACCAAGCCACTACGACTATATAGCACTTGGAAGGAGTCTGGATAAGGATCTGGGGTGGGACGGTGGGGAAGGAATGATGCCCAACCACTTGGACGGTCGGGAATTGAACGCCGACCAGCATGATGCGAGACCTTCGCTCTACCGGCCAGCCCAAGTGGGGTGATAGACAGAAGGAAGGGGGGGGGGAAAGCCTCTGGTCATTTGCTATTATGAAACGGATTTCTGATGCTGTTTCGGCAATCTTTCATTTTAAGCCGAATATTTTGTTTGCAACCCGGAAAAAAATAATATCTTTTGCCTCGGCCTTAACTTAGGGGGAAGAAACTCACTGAAGGCTCTTGACTTATGCCAGAATTTGCTAAGGTTACAATGATGATTTATGCCAGAAATATTTACACATTTTTGTATCTCATGATCGTTCTGACGTATAGATTGATCACATTGCTGGTTCTGTAATTATACAGATTGTATAATGATATAAGAAAAAAAGAGGATAGAATCCCGCCTCTTAACCTTCCTTCGTCCTTTGATGTCTTCCTTCTTCCTCATGTCATCCGCCTTTTTGACAGCTTTCCTGGTCCTCTGGGCCGCGTGAACTGACAGTGGAGGTGGAAAAATTGAGTTGGCATGCAGAGAAGAAGTTTGGGTGGGATGGTGGGAGGGGGAAAAGGCACACTAGCGGGTCTTGAAAGGGACAGGAGTAGACGGAGGCAAGTATTGAAGGAACAGTGAGAGCGAGGGGAAAACCTTGCCTTCTTCTACGAACACTGGGCAAACCTCAGATGTTGTTCTGATATAATTGCTAGTTATATTTACATTCATTCCTTTCAGTTTCCTGGAACATGTCATCCGTTCTTCTTGAACTGTTCATGGAGTATTCTCGCTCTTGATTTAACTGTCCTTCTCCTATTTAATCTGTTAATCAAACACAGATATGAATGCAAATAAATATTAAATCTAAGTTTTTGAAAGTTGGTCAAAAACTCAGCCCCTCACCACACACATAAATCACAATAAAATCACAATAACGTGATGCATCAAAGGAACAAATCCACAAGGGCCGTGACGAGGATTCGAAGTTGTTAGGGAGTTCATGGGGGAGTTGTGTAAAAGCCTAGTTTGTGTCTCGGAGAGGCTGCGGGATCCACTAAGTTCATTAGAACTTCGGTTTCAACTCTTTTACCATGTCGTAGCTCAGTCGATTAAGGCAGCGTCTGGGATGCTTCCGGACGCAGGTTCGAATCCTCGTCACGGCCCTTGTGGATTTGCTCAGCCCCTCGTTTCCTTAGAAGCAACTATTCCCTAATCACAAAGAGTTTAACGATTCTAATATTGGCACTAATCCCTCAGAGCACCCTGTAACTACTGTTACCTAGTTCCCTCTTCCCCGACTAACGTTACCTGTCGGGAGCATTCTTCTCTTTCAATGTTACCTTGTACACCAAAATCTCCCTCCCCTGTACGAACACGACATTCAATTACCTTCCTGTTGATTTACAACCATTTGGCTTCCTGCGTTAACTCACTCCTGCACTTCAAACCTGCTTACGGATTCTCCCATATTACTCTCGTATGATTTAGCTTTTTATTTATTAAAAGTCTCCCTCATTCTATACACTAAGTTCCTCCCCCCTCTTCCACTCCGATACACGCGATCCTTTCCTTTCCACTACATTTATTCTGTCTTTTCCACATCATTCTATGTTTATCCTCACTCCCTTTCTTCTCATCTTAGTTCCTTCTGGTGTTGTTCATCCCACTTCCTTCCCACATATCACCCTCTTCCCTTCTCATCTCATCACAGCCAATAACCATCTTCACATTAACCACTTTGTTCTTGTTAGGGATTAAGCCACCACAAGAAGTGGCATGGGCATGAATAGCCCGCAGGTCGTAGATATTTGCTCGTGTAGCATCTTGAAGAGTCTCTGGGCCTCGGCCATCAACCACTCTAAGACACATTCGTCGTATATTCAACCCATAACCTTCCCACTCAATTCCATCCCACCTCGACCCTCTCCTTCTATCCAAAAGTTTCCAACTCTCTTATCCTCCTTTACCCCGGCTAATACCATCTCCAAACACATGTTGTTGTTGTTGTTTAAGATTCGCCACCTGAGACAAAAAGTTTCAAGTAGCACGGGCTATGGTGAGCCCTCCAAACACAGATTCTTCTTCCGTAACTTCTTCAAGCATCTCCAGTACCCACCTACCTATCTTCACCTGTCTTCCTACCTCACCCGGTCATCCTCTCCTAACAGACGTCCAACGACTTGGGGTGAACAGTAGAACAACGGTCTCATGCAGGTCCGCGTTCAATCCCCGACCGTCCACAAGTGGTTGGATACCATTCCTTTCCCCCCGTCCCATCCCTAATCCTTATCCTGATCCCCTTCTAAGTGCTATATAGGCGTAATGATTTGGCGCTTTCTCCTGATTACCTTCACCTCTAACAGACAGCAAATCTTCCTTCACATTCTCTCTCACTTTCCAGACTGGGGACCAGACGTCTAGGGCTGGTTCCAGCAGACTTTGAAGGGTGACTGGTCTTCATCCGGGGATGATCATAGTAGGGGGATGGGTCGGCCCCAGTTGCTCCCCCCTCTTCCTCCTTTTTTTTTACATGAAATTACAAATTTCACAAATTTCCAATTTCGCGAAAACATTTCGATGTTATGTCAAGAGTAACATCGTACAATAGAATTTGAATAACCACAATTCCACAATCATTCATTAACAATAACATCACGTAATGGAACCTGTATAAACTACAACTCAACAACCATCTATGAACAGTAACACAAAACCATAACTGCTATAGTATCATTAACCACAACTATCTGCAGCATCGTTAACCACAAATCTCTACAACTAACCAACTACAATTTATGCTAGGTATTACGTAACAAGAGCATACTAGAGAATGTCTATCCATCTCAAACTTTAAATGGGTGAGATGCCGAGCTTGCTTGAACGCTGAAGCTTCGGCGACTAATCTGAGTATCTAGTGGGCCATAACAACAAGAGTACCTGATGCAGCATCCCAAGACACAAGAGATATGGCCAGCATCCCTGATCAATGGACGTACACCTCAAGGTATCGTCTGGCAATTAGTAGCAGACCACAGCCCGTTTCTCCTCTGGCATCTCCATCTTTCTTCCGCTCTCCTATTCCTCCTTCCTTCTGCTAATTTTTACTTCCTTCTTTAACGTATATTCCTTCCTTACTAATTCCAAATGGAATGACCATACACCGTTTAGTATACAACTCTCTCTCTCTCTCTCTCTCTCTCTTCCTCTCAGAGTTTGCTATTCCATGCATAATTCAATGTTTGTTACATCTCTCTACTAATTACAGAATTATCCACTTTTTTCTCTACATTACACCAACACTTCTTTTCCCTTCCTCCCTCTCTCATGACCCTGTCTTTCAACCTATGCCAAACGTATGCACACACACACACACACACACACACACACACACACACACACACACACACACACACACACACACACACACACAATGGAATGGAATGCATTAGGCAGTGATGTGGTGGAGGCTGACTCCATACACAGTTTCGAGTGTAGATATGATAGAGCCCAATAGGCTCAGGAACCTGTACACTGGTTGATTGACGGTTGAGAGGCGGGACCAAAGAGCCAGAGCTCAACCCCCGCCAGAACAATTTGGTGAGTACAATTAGGTGAGTACAAGGCGATGCTGGAAAAAGTTAAGAGGTATGCCACTAGACTAGTCCCAGAACTAAGAGGCATGAGTTACGAGGAAAGGCAGCGGGAAATGCACCTTACGACTCTGGAAGACAGAAGAGTAAGGGGAGATATGATCACAACCTACAAAATCCTCAGGGGAATCGACCGGGTAAACAAGGATAAACTATTCAACACTGGTGGTACGCGAACAAGGGGACACAAGTGGAAGCTGAGTACCCACATGAGCCACAGAGACGTTAGAAGGAACTTTTTCAGTGTCAGAGTAGTTAACGGATGGAATGCATTAGGAAGTGATGTGGTGGAGGCTGACTCCATACACAGTTTCAAATGGAGATATGATAGAGCCCAGTAGGCTCAGGAACCTGTACACCAGTTGATTGACAGTTGAGAGGCGGGACCAAAGAGCCAGAGCTCAACCCCCGCAAGCACAATTAGGTGAGTACACACACTCACACACACACACACACACACACACACACACACTCATCCACTATACTATTTCCAGAAAAACAACCTATTCTCTTCCCTTCACTCAGCGATCACCCGAACCCCTCTTCCACCATCTTTCTTTGATGTAAACATCATATGTATTCTGTTCCGTCCGTCTATCCCCCTAACCCTCCCTTCTCCCCTCCCAGCATATCTCCTTCCCAGCTTCCTTTCCTCTATACACCAGTCACCCCAGCTATTTATTTAAGAGATATAGATTAATTCACACTGATACATTAGACGAGCAAGGGGGAGTAGTATAATTTAGATTGAGAGAATTTAGATTTTGTGTTAAAGAGGCGATCAAACAAATGAGCCACACGTAGAACCTATTTTGTCAAAAGTAAAAGAATAAGTGATTATATATATATATATATATATATATATATATATATATATATATATATATATATATATATATATATATATATGCGAACAAGCCTGAATGGTCCCCAGGACTATATGCGAATGAAAACTCACACCCCAGAAGTGACTCGAACCCATACTCCCAGAAGCAACGCAACTGGTAACTACAGGGCGCCTTAATCCGCTTGACCATCTCGGCCGTCAAAAGGAAGTGATAGCCGAGGCTATTTGAGCCACTTCCCCGACGGCAACTCGGATGGTAATCTTGGGCATAGCATTTCACCAAATCACCTCATTCTTTGGGGCACACGTGAGGAACACAAATGCGAACAAGAATTTGTTCGCATTTGTGTTCCTCACGTGTGCCCCAAAGAATGAGGTGATTTGGTGAAATGCTATGCCCAAGATTACCATCCGAGTTGCCGTCGGGGAAGTGGCTCAAATAGCCTCGGCTATCACTTCCTTTTGACGGCCGAGATGGTCAAGCGGATTAAGGCGCCCTGTAGTTACCAGTTGCGTTGCTTCTGGGAGTATGGGTTCGAGTCACTTCTGGGGTGTGAGTTTTCATTCATATATATATATATATATATATATGTGGAAGCAGACCAATACGGACTGCATGGGTTGCATTGCGGAAGCACAAAGGGCTGGCATGCAAGACACAACGAGGTCAATGACATCATCAAGAGAAGCCTCGTCTCAGCTGGGTGCCCAGCGGAGAGAGAACCTCGCATCCTAGGGGTCCAAAACCCGGATTTCCCAGCACTTCGCCCTGATGGCATCACCATATACTCATGGAAGGAGGGTAGACAGTTGGTGTGGGACTACACATGTGTATCCACCCTGGCTGACACCTATGTACACTTCGGAGCTGATCAAGCAGGTGGGGCGGCCAACCACAGGGAAACTGCAAAATCACTCAAGTACAGGCGACTGGAAGGTCAATACCTCTTTGTTCCCATAGCGTCTGAGACGCATGGCCCCTGGGGCAAGAGTGCCTTGGGATTTCTCAAGGAATTGGGGTCCAAGCTCATTGACGTCACCAGAGACCCAAGGGCTTCCAGTTTTTTATTTCAGCGTCTCAGTGTGGCGATCCAGAGGGGAAATGCTTGCTGCGTCCTCGGTTCCTGTCCAGAAGCGGAGGAGCTTCAAGAGATCCATAACCTTTAGGCATTTGTCTTGTATGTTTTGTAACCTTTAAATACACAATAAATATATATATATATATATATATATATATATATATATATATATATATATATATATATATATATATATATGCGAACAAGCCTGAATGGTCCCCAGGACTATATGCGAATGAAAACTCACACCCCAGAAGTGACTCGAACCCATACTCCCAGGAGCAACGCAACTGGTAACTACAGGGCGCCTTAATCCACTTGACCATCACGGCCGTCAAAAGGAAGTGATAGCCGAGGCTATTTGAGCCACTTCCCCGACGGCAACTCGGATGGTAATCTTGGGCATAGCATTTCACCAAATCACCTCATTCTTTGGGGCACACGTGAGGAACACAAATGCGAACAAGCCTGAATGGTCCCCAGGACTATATGCGAATGAAAACTTGCCTAAGTAATTACCTAAATGTAGTGACAGGATGAGAACTACACTCGTGGTGTCTCGTCTTCCCTGGACTCTTTGGCGTATAACGCTTTGAAGCTACTAACGGTTTTGGCCTACTTTCTCACGTTGCTTGTTCCAACCGTCTACCACTCTGCCAAATATATCTTTCTAATATTTTTTTCGAAACCTCTGTTTCCTTTGGCTTGAATCTGTTTCCTCTTTTTATTGAAGTTTCTGGTTTCAGGAATTCCTCTTTGTCAATTAGGTCGATTCCTGATATTATTTTGTAAGTGGTGATCATATGACCTAATTTACTTCTAGTTTTAATGCCTCTAAGTCTACTCGTAACTCCTGTTTTTCAGTTCCGGAAGCCATTTTGTATCATGTCTTTCCACCTTTTCCAGTTTATGTGCTTCTTGAGATTTGGACACCATACAACTGCTGCATATTCCAGTTTTGGTCTCACAAAAGTCATGAACTGTCTCTTTAGTACTTCACCAGCCATGTAATTAAAAACAAGTCTAAATTTGGAAAGCCAAGCAACCGCTCCTCTCACAATGTTCTTTATGTGTTCCTCTGGTGACAGCTTATTATCCAAAACCACCCCTTGATCTCCTTCTTTATTAGAGTTATGTCAATCCTTTATACATGTGTGTGTTTGCGTGTGTGAGTGAGTGAAAGAAGTATCCAGAGGGTGAGAAGAGCGGTTTATTTTTGGGTTTGAGAAACAACGAGAAACACTGTTGACCAAACCACAGACTAGAAAGTGAAGGGACGACGACGTTTCGGTCCGTCCTGGACCATTCTCAAGTCGATTGTGAGAATCATTCTCACAATCGACTTGAGAATGGTCCAGGACGGACCGAAACGTCGTCGTCCCTTCACTTTCTAGTGTGTGCTCTGGTCAACATACTTCAGCCACGTTATTGTGACTCCTCGCCTGTATATCTAAGAACACTGTTCATCGACAAAACATACAAGACCTCCCTGCCATAAGCTCTTAAACACACTCCGTGATTCCTTTCCTTCCCCGTGTTATCCGTCATGCAACTATCTCCCTCAACCACATAGCCCCCAAATGAAACTCAGTCTTGACCTCTTATATATGGGTTTTTCCCCCAGTTCATTTTTGTCTTGCTCTCTCGCGTCGTTTTATGCCTTTAAAGAGAACTAATTCACAAATATTAAAGTTGCAGGCTTAGTACAGTTGTTCAGCTCGTTCTGTCCATCCTCCTGTATGAGGAAGGACAGAGAGCGATGAAGAAAAAGACAGGCAAAAGAAAAGGGTGAATGGGAACGAACAGGGAATTGAGAGGGAGAAACCACGCACATTGAAATATATTTTAAGTAAGAGTAAATAAAGGGAGCTTTTGATCTATAAAGAGGTTATTTATTGAGGATACTATAAGATCATATATGGAGATAAGAGATATAGAATGAACAATCTCTTTTATATTGTAGTATTATGGATGGCAGGAGCCATTCCACGTTGTTTTAATGAAACATGAGTGATATTTTAACCATAAAAGATAAATTCTGAATCTAATAGCAATCCCCCAACATTATCCTCCAACTACTGTCACAGGTGCCATGGTGGCACCTCAACACTCACTTGTCCTGCCCTCAAACCATGACTAGATTCCTTATAGGGGTAGATGCCTCTAGTGAGCAATGTTCCCTCCATAAGTGATATATTTCTTGTTAGCTGAGGGATCCACGAAATATTATGGACAGTAACTGCACGACACACGATCAATATCAATGTAATCTCACTAACTTCGTCTCTCCTTAGAGGTCCAGGCACCCCCCATAGAATCCGTGGTACTTGGAATCGATTTTCTGGATTGAAAGCGGGAGATAGTGTGATAGCTTCCAGCGTTTCTACTGTTATCAGCAAAGACCAGGGATTATAAAAGGAGTGCCATATAGCATCTGACTTCCTCAAGTCAGTAAAAAAAAGCGTTCTCAACTAAATGCATTTGCAGAACGTAGGCAAACAATTTTGCATTCTGTTCTCAAGGTATGTTCGTTAAGTTCTGGTCGGACACCGCCCCCTCCCAAAGGACAAAATGTATGTTTTTCATTCCATCTGATAAGAAAAAGTACAGTTACACAGGCCTAAGTTAGGTCAGGTGTTTGGGGGTTAATAAGTTCTCCACCCCGAGGCAACTGTACAAATATTGCATGTCACAAAAGTTAGTAAATATTTGAGAACTAAATTACAAAACCGACTGTAAATTACAAAACCGACTGTAAATTACAAAACCGATGTAACATTTTACATACGGGGTCAAACATATCTCTATTCCCCTGAATAAAAATGTTTATTATTATATTCTTTGAATTTTTAAAAACGTGTGAAGAGCAAAGATGAATTAAAGAATTTTGGTTTCGTTAATTTCTCAACCCATCCTCAGGCTAGGTTCATTCCAAGCAGCGGCCGACCCCACAGACGCATTCATAAATTCTAACGTGTTGTTCATTCTAAACATGAATGTCGACAAAAATAAATTAATATATTATGTATTAGCATATAGTGCATATTTAGACACAAGTGATTAGGTCAAGTGTTTAGTTTCTGTTGGCAATTATTTGTATTTGTAGTATGACGGTGAAGCATTTACAGCGTTGTGGTTCGAACAGAGGTCGTCTGAGAAGCACTGTCCGAAAAAATATTCGAACATCATCAGTTGCGAGTCGTGCATAAACCGTTTTTCATCTATAAACGGGTTGGGGAAGCTGTCTGACGGTAAGACGTGAATGAAGAACTTTTCGATAAAACTTAGAACGTGATCAATAGTGAATCACGTATAAAGACGATTGATAGCGGGAAAGAACTTATATCAATATTTGGATGACAGGTTATAAACTTACAACACAACCCTAAGGCCTAAAATCAAGTAACGTAGCTAAGTAATGCAAGCTACGTTACTCAAGGCCTGAGTAACGTAGCTTACAATAATTAAGTATTAGACTTATTCAGCAATCAATCAACAAATACAATGAATCTCATTACATAATGGTATTTTCTTATATATCATAAAAATGCATATTATTATGGATTGGGTTAACGCCTAAGTTGATCTAGAGATGGTTAGGTTAGGTTAGGTTAGGTTAGGTTAGGTTAGGTTAGGTTAGGTTAGGTTAGGTTAGGTAGTTTGGTTAATTATGATAAACAGCTGTCAATAGCATGGGTAAAAATAATCTTATAGAGGGAGTATTCCTAAGGGTAAATTTAATAGGGGATATCAAGCAGTAAATGGGGTAGGGAATGGGGAAGAGGTAAATGTTATGGGGAGGAAGCGAAGATGCAAGGTAAAAATAAGGAAAGACGTAGATAAAGAAAGTTAAAGGACAAATAGATTAAGGGAGAGAAGTAGGTAAACCTAACAGAGGTGGATAAAATAAGAAAAAATAATAATGCAATGTAATGGATAGAGCAAAGAAAGTGGATAGGCTCGTAGGGTGAATGGGTCAATGTAACAGATGTGAGTCTACCTTGAGGCTACCTTGAGGTGCTTCCGGGGCTTAGTGTCCCCGCGGCCCGGTCGTCGACCAGGCCTCCTGGTTGCTGGACTGATCAACCAGGCTGTTAGACGCGGCTGCTCGCAGCCTGACGTATGAGTCACAGCCTGGTTGATCAGGTATCCTTTGGAGGCGTCAATGTTATTTGCCAATGTTATTTGTGAATAGAAAGGAGTAACGTAATCAGGGTGGGGTAGGAGAAAATAAGGTAGGGATAGAAAAAGTTGATAATAGAGAGAGGGGCTGGTTGAATGAGAGAAGAGGAAGACCCAGAGATTCTGCTAGGCCAATTTGTCTTCAGCAATGAATATCGCCGCCTGGTCGTATAGTACAGAAAATATTTGCATACGAGTTCCCTTACGATCCCTGTGTGTGTGTGTGTGTGTGTGTGTGTGTGTGTGTGTGTGTGTGTGTGTGTGTGTGCGTGTACTCACCTAATTGTGCTTGCCGGGGTTGAGCTTTGGCTCTTTGGTCCCGCCTCTCAACTGTCAATCAACTGGTGTACAGATTCCTGGGCCTATTGGGCTCTATCATATCTACATTTGAAACTGTGTATGGAGTCAGCCTCCACCACATCACTGCCCAATGCATTCCACCTGTTAACTACTCTGACACTGAAAAAGTACTTTCTAACGTCCCCGTGGCTCATTTGGGTACTCAGTTTCCACCTGTATACCCTTGTGCGTGTGCCACTGGTGTTGAATAGTTCATCCTTGTTTACCCGGTCGATTCCCCTGAGGATTTTGTAGGTTGTGATCATGTCCCCCCTTACTCTTCTGTCTTCCAGTGTCGTAAGGTGCATTTCCCGCAGCCTTTCCTCATAACTCATGCCTCTTAGTTCTATGAATAGTCTAGTAGCATACCTTTGGACTTTTTCCAGCTTCGTCTTGTGCTTGACAAGGTACGGGCTCCATGCTGGGGCCGCATACTCCAGGATTGGTCTTACATATGTGGTGTACAAGATTCTGAATGATTCCTTACACAGGTTCCTGAACGCCGTTCTGATGTTAGCCAGCCTCGCATATGCCGCAGACGTTATTCTCTTTATGTGGGCTTCAGGAGACAGGTTTGGTGTGATATCAACTCCTAGATCTTTCTCTCTGTCTGTTTCATTAAGTACTTCATCTCCTATTCTGTATCCTGTGCCTGGCCTCCTGTTTCCACTGCCTGTTTCCACTGAGTGTGTGTGTGTGAGTGTGTGTGTGTGTGTGTGAGTGTGAGTGCTCGCACACACACGCTTTACTTGTCAGTAACTACAGGAAAGAAAAGTGTATCTTCCTATGTCCCTTCTACCAACCTTGTCGAACCCTTTGCTTTTATAATGTAACTATTCATATGTTCGATTTTTTTTGGTCAATTCTTCCCTTAAAACTATGGTTGGAGGTGGCTTTCACAACCTCTTCTTTGAGTGCTTTCCACTTGTTAATCACTCCTCTCAGTATCTTGTACGCTAAGATCATATCCCATCTTTTTCTTCTGTACTTCAGGATTGAGAGGTTCCGCTCCTTTAACCTTTATCTTCACAGATAATCCCGACTTACCAATGGCACTAATCTTGTAGGAAAACTTTGTACTTTGTTTTGATTCTAGATTTCATAAGGTGCGGATCCTGGTATAACGAAATATGACCCTCAGGGTGACATATCCAGTGTGATATAATGTGTCAGAGTGACACCCGTTCTCGCACTTTCGTATAGTCAATATTGACCTATTAAATACGTGCATATGTGACATACTTAACATACTAGTTTACCTTGAAAAGCTTCATAGAAAACACGAACCTTACCTAACCTTCTTAGTATGTTAAGATAAGCATCTTATTGCTTCGTAATTACAATTATTATTTAACTTATTATAGGTATAGGTTAAGTAATAATTGTAATTACGAAGCAATAAGATGCTTATCTTAACATACTAAGAAGGTTAGGTAAGGTCGGTGTTTTCTATGAAGTTTTTCAAGGTAAACTAGTATGTTTAGTATGTCACATATGCACGTATTTAATAAGTCAATATTGACTATAAGAGAGTGCGAGAACGGGTTGCAGAGTGACACCAAATGGATAACGCAAAGTGTGACACAATATGACACTGAGTACGATGCCAAGTATGACACAGTGTGGTCCTGACACCAGTGTCAGCAAGTCCCACATGCAGGGCGGGACTTCCTGACACCAGTGCCAGCAAGTCCCACATGCAGGGCGGGACTTCCTGACACCAGTGCCAGCAAGTCCCACATGCAGGGCAGGACTTTCACTTTTTCGAAAAGTTCCCCTAACAACTGAACTTTTCCAGAGTAGTTAGTAGAGCGGACGGGACCCAGTAGGTGAATACCAATGATCTGTCGAGCTGTGAATTGAGAATCGTCTGTACAACCTGTATTTTTTTTACATTATTTGTTCATGACAGGGTTGAGCTTCAGCTCTCTGGTCCTGCCTCTCATCCAACAATGCACAAGTGTTCACATTTGAAAGTATTTTTTTGCCTCTGTCATATCAACATTTCAAACTGCATGAAGTCTGACTTTGCATCCCCGATGAAAGTATTTAATAATAAATTAATTTAAAAGTATTTAATAATAATAAAAGTATTTATCTCTATGGCTCATTCGGTGTGCTTACTTTCCATCTGTGTCCCCCATGTTCGTGTACTACCAAGCTAAAATGTCTATTGATATCTGCCCTGTCTCTTACCCTGGGTATTTTGTATGTGGTAATCATGTTTACTCACAGAGCTTAGAACACAAGGGGGAAAAAGTCAGCTGTTCTTGTAAACGCCAATTCATTCCAGACAACGTATTGAGCAAACAGTGCAACTGTTATTATTTACACAGCTGTGAATAACCAACTCAACATGAGATACAAATTGTATCAGTGAGTGACGTAGAAATATTGACACTAGCAGTACTTTCCGTGGAAGAATTAGTAGTAGCTGCAGTTGAAGTCATTGCGTTAGCAGTAGTTTTATTAGTAAGAGTTCTAGCAGAAAAAAGCTGCAGAAATTGTGGTAGTTGGAATTCGTTCAGTATACCTCCTATTTTATTAAAGTAGCATTCTGGTTTTTGTATACTACAGCAGTATACAAATTCGTCAATGTTGCTGCCGTGAGTGTAAACCGTGAGTGTAAACAGTGAGTGTAAACCGTGAGTGTAAACCGTGAGTGTAAACTGTGAGTGTAAACGGTGAGTGCAAACTGTGAGTGCAAACTGTGAGTGTAAACCGTGAGTGTAAACCGTGAGTGTAAACCACGAGTGTAAACCGTGAGTGTAAACCGCGAGTGTAAACCGTGAGTGTAAACTGTGAGTGCAAACTGTGAGTGTAGACCGTGAGTGTAAACCGTGAGTGTAAACCGTGAGTGTAAACCCTGAGTGTAAACCGGAGGGCGATGAGATTACAAGGACGTAAACTTTCGTATTGCAGTGTTCTTATCCATTATCGACAGAACATATACAGTAAAACATAAACATTTGCCTTGTTATATAATTATTCTTCAATCAATAGAACTATTGTTTTCATATTTTGCATTTGCCAATTCTCTTCCCTTTCCTTTTCCAATTCCTTATACGGTTTCACCTCCCTCCCCTAACCCCACGTACCATATCTCCTCTATCTTCTCCCCCCCCGTGCAATGTCTCCTTTCTCTTACGCCATGTACTATTTCTCTTCTTTTATCCTATGTACTATTTCTCCTCTCTAAACCCAGCTCTTTCATTTCTTGCTGAGAAAAGATCCATCCTATCCAACCATTGTTCCAAACCACCAGGGAACACATGAACACAAAATTATGATTATCGGACACGTCAGACGTCTCTCGGATCACATTGATGATAATTCCGATAATAATCCGGTTTAACAACAGTATTAGCTCTATATTATTAATAATATCAACCTATTATATATATTAAGTTTCAACAGGTATACTAAATTATTGCAATAATATCACTTAAAAATACATTATCTTATAACAAGAATATTAAGTTATTAACGAATAGCTTTTAGGAATATAACCATATGTGTTATGATATTTCTAACAAATATATAGTTATTAGTTGTTATTAAACAGAATCCTTAACAGGACTGGGAGATCGTATGAATACTGAAATCAGTAATTTACTCTGAGGAAGCCAGCTAAGGTACAACACTGTTCTGATTCTGGAGCCAGACACACTATGCCAGGCCGTCGGGGGATGGTACAGTGTGGTACAGCCGGATGGTACAGTGTGGTACAGCCGGATGGTACAGCTCCTAGCTCCCAGCTGTATCACCTTGGAGCCATGTGCTACTCGTAGCAAAGACATCCCCCCCTAACATCCAGAGATATGCAGTTAGCAGAGTGACTAGACGTATGCACAAATTAATAAATCTACAAGGGCCGTGATGAGGGTTCGAGCCTACGTTCGAGAAGATCCCAGATGAGCCTTAATCGACTGTGCTACGACATGGTTAAAAGAATTGCAACAGAATTATGCAGACAACAGCGGCAGAAACATCACCATCTTACCTCTCATGCCTACGGGAGGCTGAGATCTTCATCTGCCTCTACTGTCTCTAAGTAGCCAGCCTCAGGCCTAAACTCAGCCTACATACGACTGTAGATCCGGCCAAAGAAAGCAGTTATGCAGATACCGATGACCTGTACCACCTAGATAACAAAAACGATCTCTATCACTTAGATAACAAAAAAGACCTCTACCACCTAGATAACAAAAAAAAAGACCTGTACCACCTAGATAACAAAAAAAGTTGATCTAAATCATAAATCACATGCAGACCTGATATCTTGAGAGATAAAAAAACAGTCTCCGGGGATAACGTCATCACGAAAAGTATTGCCAAAGAAAGACTGAATCAGTGATGTCTTTTTTAGAACTAACAGACAAAATAACGTGCATGTCCTGTGGTCTTAAAGAGCTGTAAGACTGGTAGGCTGCAGTCAAAGATACCATACACCAAACAGATGAAAGCTTCAGTCTTCAGCACTTTGGTGACAACTAACAGCTTTATACTTTATGGTTATCTTGAGGTTATCTTGAGATGATTTCGGGGCTTTTTAGTGTCCCCGCGGCCCGGTCCTCGACCAGGCCTCCACCCCCAGGAAGCAGCCCGTGACAGCTGACTAACACCCAGGTACCTATTTACTGCTAGGTAACAGGGGCATAGGGTGAAAGAAACTCTGCCCATTGTTTCTCGCCGGTGCCTGGGATCGAACCCAGGACCACAGGATCACAAGTCCAGTGTGCTGTCCGCTCGGCCGACCGGCTTATGGTCATGAGGAAAACTTCACGAAATCTTGACGTGTTGAACTGGTTAACCAACCACACTACATCCTACGTTGGTACTACCAACCAACCTCTACTAACTAAACTACGTTAGCCTCTAAGCAAGTAGCTACAAGGGGCCACGCAATGAGTAACAGCCAAAAAAATGTCGAATGTAACTGTGTCTACACAAGTGACTCAAAAAGCCGCTGCAGGAACATTATCTATCTTGTAGCTACAATAGATCAACAGTCACATATAACCTCATGTGTTTGAGGTCATATATCAGCCCATGATATAATATCAGGTTATATTAGAGACGGGGTAATGGTAGACAGGGAAAGATAGTCAATTCACGGAGTAATTCATGTTCTCAATATATTATTTTAATATTGACATGAGTAAACCAATTTGGAAATAATTTATAATTTAGAATATCGCTCTGCCAGTTAAGGAAATCGCAAATCAGGTCTTGCTTACTAGGCCAAGTAGTGCGGTTATGGCTTTAAGATAAGATATATTCTCGTAGGTTAAGGTACGAAATAATCTCGTACGTTGTTTTAATGTGTTTTAATTGCTTGGTGTGTTGCAATGACGTTGTTTATGTGGATGTTGCCAAGAGCAATTTAATTGCATTAGTTGTTGTATTTATTGAATTTTCTGACGCATGTGAGGTGAATGATCTATCAGAAAAGAGCTGTGAACCACGTTTTAGATGCCATGTCACTTTGTGTTATTTTAAAATATTATATGAGAATAATATTGGCTTTTGTAGAGCCCTCGGCCCAATCAATACAGGTTTCCAGGCTCTAATTTATTTTCTAATGAACAGAGGGTTCGAGTCTATTCACCCCATTGATAAATCATCAATGGCGACCCAATAAATCCAAGCCTCACCCATTAAAGTTGTCTGGTCCGTAACGAAACTCTCAAAATAGTCTACACTACGTGACAAATTTTTCTAGTACGAGAAATAATGTAAAAGTTTATCAAGTATATTACATGTTTAAACCAAAGTTGCAGAAGATGGTGTTGCTTAAGTTTTTAAGGCCCCAAATATCGAGAGCAGTGCTAAAAATATTCGATTATTAAAAGTTAACTTTTCTATTAACAGTCAAGTTTTGCTTTTGTGCCTGTGCTTGTAAAGTATTTTAATAACAAATTATTCATTTTATTGACATAGAAGCAGGCAAGACGTGATGTGCTTAGCTAATCGTCTGTCTGTACGACCGACTGTCATATCTAGCAATATCCTCTCTAACACATTGGCTCATCTGCTCTTCAATAAGGAATATGTTGAGTATCTGTGTCTGTGTATCTATGTATTTACGTATGTAGGTTAGCTTAGCATTCTAAAAGCACTACAATCACCTTCTGTGGTTGATTGTTCAATAAATCACTGAACTATATGTTTAACAAATCTCTCTCACCCTGTCCATGGAGGACAGAAGAAAAAGTATATATGCTGGTTAGCATTGTAAATGTCTGGCCACGCCTGTGGTAGAAAATAATAATAATAATAATAAAAACGGGCATAATTGATGTACCACAGTTGCCAGAGCCACTATAAGAACGGCGTTACTCATATATACATTAGTAATCAATAAACAACAATATACAACATTACTCAGGAGCTAGACGACCCACGTCCGTCTATATGGGAAATCAAGAAGGTAATGACTGGCCAAGGGCCGAGACCGGCCAAGAACGACATTGTTACTAACATGATAAGTCACTCCAACTTTCCTCCTTCACATATCAGAAGCTCAAAACCCAAATATTTATCCTAATTCATACAATACCTAAGAATTGTATGCTAAGTAAATAAAAAATGTGAAATTGAAGTTTGAGGAGTTAATTTTTCAATTACTCTCGACAGTGAAGAAAAACGTTAGAAATATTGAAGAAATTGCGTAAGAGATTATTGAAGAGACAAAATCGACTTGAGAATGGTCCAGGACGGACTAAAACGTCGTCGTCCCTTCACCTTCTAGTGTGTGGTCTGGTCAACATTGAAGAGATTCGTGTTAGCATCATTAATCTTACCCTTTGGTCATATTAAACAACAAATACCAAAGTAAATACAATATTCTCCACAGGTGAGTACAAATCAGAACTCAAGGTATACAAGAATATAACACGATATATGCTAAAATACATAAAGAAGTAATTTCTATTACACACACCTGGTAATACTAGGGGGGGGGGTTAGGGGGGATGGGGGATATAGGAGGAGTGCCCGCAGTTACCGGTCGCTCGTTATACCTGTGTTGTTTATGACTTAGATCACAGAATATCCACAAGTCATACCTCAAGTATACATATAAATCTATATAATAATAGATACACGATATCATAATTTCTCTAGCATGTCCTATATACATGCTATCGACTTGAGAATGGTCCAGGACGGACCGAAACGTCGTCGTCCCTTCACCTTCTAGTGTGTGGTCTGGTCAACTTACTTTAGCCACGTTATTGTGACTTATCGCCTGCATGTCCTACATAATATTCCAATACTTAGATATGTAATGGTTCCTTGGCAGGCAGGTACTATTAAGGCAGCGTCTGGGATCCTCGCGGACGTAGGTTCGAACCCTCGTTACGGCCCTTGTGGATTTGTTTATGTAATGGTAGTTGTATGAAACACGACCTTAAGCTTCTGCTATGAACTATATTTCAAAAAAGAGATTACAGATACAAGAATAATGGTAATATTAGGCTAATCAACTAATATTTGACTATACTGTTTGACTGCATCATACTCCAGCTATAATATATTCATACTGATGTATGTGTGGTCGTAACAAACAGCATCTTCCAACAGCAGCAACACCAACAGCAGCAACACCAACAACAGCCATAACACTTGTAACAACAGAACAATCATCAACACAGACATCATTCAATATCCAAGAAAACCAACAATACTATTGTTCTTAACCAACACCAAAACTAAGATTCAATCCTAAAAATCCCAGAAACAGAAAATTCATCAGTAAACTTTACAACAATCAGTAAACAAACCCATCAGACCAGTTACAACGAAAACAGTAGATCCAACTAATTCATCAAACAAGTGTAAGGAGAACAAATATACTTCTCAAAGTTCCACACACACACAAAGGCACCCTTGTGAGGGTACGTAGAGATGTAGAAGGAAGAGAAGGATGAGAAGGAGAAGGAGGAGGAGGAGGAGGAGGAAGAAACTAGACTCGTAAATAAGCAGGTGATCAGCAAGCAGTCAAGGGATAAAGGGGGGAAGAAGGAGGAGGTCCAGCAGCTCTGCTTTAAAGGTGGAAGGAAGGAAGTGGCGGAGTCTCGGAGGACACGGAATGGGGACAAAATGGAGTTCTGGAAGGTAGTCGTAGTTGAAATATTCAAGTGGGAAAGGAGCGGTTTACCTGTACACCTTCCTGTTGAATCTACGCCTCCGTGAGAGAGCATAGTTTTCCCCCTTCCCTTTGTGGGCCACGATCCCCAGGAACATCTTGAAGAACAGGTCATGGGATGGAAGAAGGAGGTTCTCTCGCTACCAAACGAGGTCACACGTGGCAAGAAAAAAAGGTGTTGACCAGACCACACACTAGAAGGAGAAGGGACGACGATGTTTCGGTCCGTCCTGGACCATTCTCAAGTCGATTGTAACCCGCTCCTTCTAGTGTGTGGTCTGGTCAACATACTTTAGCCACGTTATTGTGACTCATCGCCTGCACAAGAAAAAAAGGTCTTGCAGGATCAAGATATCTTGATCACTGATCAAGATATCACTCTAAGGGCACCAACTACGAGCTCAGGAGCAGAGCACCAGACAAGGTATCAAGCGAGAGGCACTATAAATGCCCTCAAATGGACGCATCCAAAACAAGGAGTCACATTAAGAGCACTAAATAATCTTTTGAAATAAGATCTCCGAGGAAACTCTTTCGAAAAACTCATTAAAAAACTCTCACGGAAACTCGTAAAAACTCATATAAGAGAGGAATAAAAATGACTCACGGAAGAGGGCACCAGGTATACCAAGTTCCTTCAAAATATTAATGAAAGAACGGGGCCTAACCAACCCCCTCACAGGATGGATATAAATAAAATACGGGGGAACCCGGAGATTCCCGGGTCTCTCAGCCTCTTTTCCTCTGAACAATCACAGAAAACAACATAACCACGTTACTTTTAAATGCCTTTTCCTCCCCTCCCTCTTGCCTTCCCCACCCACTCCCCCCTTCCCACCTCCCGGCCCCTCATTCATAAAATATTATGCTATTGGGGTACCTGGGGGTGCCAGGATGTACTCCCCCCCCTTCACCCTTTCCCATGTCCTCCCTCCCACACCAACTTCTCTTCCCCTCCTCCCCCCCCCTGCCCATCCATCCCCTCCCTCCTCTTCCTTTTAATAAAACATAATAGCATGGAGAAGCGAAACAAGTTTCTTTAAGGAATAATTTTTCCTGACGAAGAAATAGTCTTCAGATATCTTATTGAGTATTTAACGAATGATGGAATCAATGAGACTTGTTAGAACTCCAAGGAATTAAGGTTATTACGACAAGAAGCTGGACTCGGACTGTATATGTAGTCGTCATGAAAAACACACACAAACCACATATCATCAGCTGCATATGCAAAGGTGTGCCAATGTAAGGGATTCATTTATGAATTTGATGCAATTTCACGAACCCTTGTTGCCACAACCGGCCATGGCTGAAAAATTTGACTCCAGCCTTGATAAAATCTTTCCTGAAACACAAACCAAAGATGGAGAAACCTCAGCAGATAACCTTCCCCAATAACCCAAAGGTGACAAGCTTTGCTTACATTAATACTAAAGAAACCTGAAATCGCAAAGCTGATTTGACCACAAAGAACATGTCGTAAGTAGTAACCCAACAACAGCTTACATGTTAAATTAAGATTAAAAAAGATCCATTGGCTCAATAAAAAAGTAATATATTAGTTAAGAGTAACCACTCTTAAGGTGGTTATTCGGCGTTGCACGGGGTCTATCTGTCCATCAATCTATGCTTGTATCAATCTATTTCAACCTCTATCAATTCTTCTGCCCATCTGTTTATCATAAAACTGCCCGCGTACCGTTTCATCCATTCATCTTTCCATTTATGTATCCATATGGCACTGTTCATCCATCTATGCATAAATCTATCCATTATCTGTCTCGCCTGCTCTTGCACAATTAAAATACAATTTAATCAAAGATTCACAACTCCATTTAAATACTATTAATGGAACAAAATCAAACTGCAATTAATCCATACTACATGGAAATTAAACTTACCTGAATATAGGAGATAAAGCTTTAGCACTTCACTATACAAACACAACAACGGCACTTCGCTTTCACTATTGTGTAACTAATCTATAAATTGATTAACAACCTACAAAATCTTATTTAAAATAAAGAATACAAACTATAATAATTCCATGAATTTATGCAAAAATGAAAAGAATATTTATAAAATATGAACCTTTATTAAAGATTTCAAAAAATCTTATATTATAAAAATTAATTTAAATCAAAGTTTATATTTAATAGTTAAAAGAGAAAACAAATACAAAATTATTGCAAGCAAAACTAGTTCCTGGGAAAGGTGGGGGTCGATGGGAGGGGAAGGGCAAGGGGAAACTAATGAAATTTGGAAACATATACACCATCAAGATATTGTTGCTTAACAAAGTCCCCTGCTTGATAAACAAACTCTCAATTATCCTCAAGTCAAATGGCCGCTTCTAAATGTATTCAAAATGATAAAATTAGAGACATGAAAAGGACGAATCCATTTTATATGAGTGATCCCTGATTTCAGAAAATGTTGGCTTTGAAATCGAAAAAACCCGTCCGAGAAGATACTCCTTTTGCTTCATCATACAGTTTTCCAGGACCTTGCTGGAGCTACCTAAATATCCGGTATTGCAGCTGGAACAGTTGTAATACTGTATCGTATTACAACTGAATCGTATTCAACTCGTCCTCCAAAGGTTCCCCAACGTCACAAAATTGCCTTACTCATGTGTCATAGCTTAACCTACCACAGGACCGACACAGAAAACGGGACAATACGTCAATTTCACGAGCCGCTGCCATTTTCTAGCACGACAATTTTTGGCCTTAGGTAGAATATACGTCAAAATACGACGTTCTATTTGGAGGACAGGTTGCGCATTAGACAGCTGTAATGCCTTCGTATCGTATAAATATACGATACCATGACATAAATTCTGTTCTTCAACATTATGGATGTATTTTATGGAAATTATGAACAATAAGCAATAACAGTTACCCAACAGGCCAACATATTAGCAAGATAAGCCACCACACTGGGAAATAAGCCACCACACAGGGGAAATAAGCCACCACACTGGGAAATAAGACACCACACTGGGAAATAAGACACCACACTGGGAAATAAGCCACCACACAGGGGAAATAAGCCACCACACTGGGAAATAAGCCACCACACAGGGGAAATAAGCCACCACACTGGGAAATAAGACACCACACTGGGAAATAAGACACCACACTGGGAAATAAGCCACCACACAGGGGAAATAAGCCACCACACTGGGAAATAAGCCACCACACAGGGGGAAATAAGCCACCACACAGGGGAAATAAGCCACCACACTGAGAAATAAGCCACCACACAGGGGAAATAAGCCACCACACTGGGAAATGTGCCACCACACTGGGAAATAAGCCACCACACTGGGAAATAAGCCACCACACTGGGAAATAAGCCACCACACTGGAAAATAAGCCACCACACTGGGAAATAAGCCACCACACTGGGAAATAAGACACCACACTGGGAAATAAGACACCACACTGGGAAATAAGCCACCACACTGGGAAATAAGACACCACACTGGGAAATAAGCCACCACACTGGGAAATAAGCCACCACACTGGGAAATAAGACACCACACTGGGAAATAAGCCACCACACTGGGAAATAAGACACTACACTGGGAAATAAGCCACCACACTGGGAAATAAGACACCACACTGGGAAATAAGCCACCACACTGGGAAATAAGCCACCACACTGGGAAATAAGACACCACACTGGGAAATAAGCCACCACACTGGGAAATAAGACACCACACTGGGAAATAAGACACCACACTGGGAAATAAGACACCACACTGGGAAATAAGACACCACACTGGGAAATAAGCCACCACACAGGGGAAATAAGCCACCACACAGGGGAAATAAGCCACCACACAGGGGAAATAAGCCACCACACTGGGAAATAAGCCATCACACTGGGAAATAAGCCACCACACTGGGAAATAAGACACCACACTGGGAAATAAGCCACCACACAGGGGAAATAAGCCACCACACAGGGGAAATAAGCCACCACACAGGGGAAATAAGCCACCACACAGGGGAAATAAGCCACCACGCTGGGAAATAAGCCACCACACAGGGGAAATAAGCCACCACAAGCAGCGTGAAGGTTCGACAAGCCCTGGAAGCATCTCTGGTGGCATGTACTGACCTCTGGCATTTCACCAAGCCTTGCGAACTCCTTCATTAATTATTGACTCTGGGAAGGAAGATAAACACACTGGTGGGGGCTCCATGGGCAAGCGAGCTCTCACACACACATACACAAACACACACAAACTATCAGGCATTAAATATGCCAAAACTAGAAGACAGAAGAAAAAGAGGTGATATGATCACTACATACAAAATAGTAACAGGAATTGATAAAATCGATAGGGAAGATTTCCTGAGACCTGGAACTTTAAGAACAAGAGGTCATAGATTTAAACTAGCTAAACACAGATGCCGAAGAAATATAAGAAAATTCACTTTCGCAAACAGAGTGGTAGACGGTTAGAACAAGTTAGGTGAGGTGGTGGAGGCCAAGACCGTCAGTAGTTTCAAAGCGTTATATGTTAAAGAGTGCTGGGAAGACGGGACACCACGAGCGTAGCTCTCATCCTGTAACTACACTTAGGTAATTACACTTAGGTAATTACACACACATACACATACTGACAATCAGTACTCAATTGACTCAATCGACTTGAGAATGGTCCAGGACGGACCGAAACGTCGTCGTCCCTTCACTTTCTAGAGTGTGGTCTGGTCAACATACTTCAGCCACGTTATTGTGACTCATCGCCTGCACATACTGACTACTTGAACCTTCCTTCGTATGATGCATGTCTGAGTGCTCTACCACTGAGCCACCACACAGTAAGGGACAGTGTTTCTCAACAGATTCAACTCTTCATCCTTGTGCATTCAGGTTTCATGGTTTCAAGTCGAGGTTTACCCACGACGTTTGGGACTATGTATAAAAAATCATGTATAAAATACATGTATGTATAAAAATACATCATGTATAAAAATCAATCATGTATAAAATACAGCCGGGGGTCCATTCCAGTGTATCATTTGATATTGTATGTTCCGTTGCTTGAATCTCGACTTGATGAAACAATAGACCATGAAACTCGAATGCTTCAGGGTAAGGAGTTAAATGAGTTTAAAAATAATATCTCATATTTTTGTGTGTGTTCAGTGAACAGGTTTGTGGTGTGGTGGTACAGTGGTCTACGGACTTTTGGTGGCTCATTTCACATTCACTGATTTTGTGAAGGGCGCAACTAGCCCGACCCCTCTTCAAGGGGGGCAACGGGGCAGCCCCCCAACTACCCATATGGCTTGTGCCAAGGAGTTTGGCTTCCAACATTAGAAAGGCCACAGACAGACTTTGTTTCTTATAGGTAGGTGGGTTATACCTCGGTGTCTGGGTATCTGTCTCTCTCTCTGGTTCTGTCTCTATATCTCCTTCTCATTCTCCTTTACTCCTACGCGTTCTCCCTCCCTTTCTCACTCCATCTCATTCCATTCCCTCGCTTTTATTATCCCTCCCTCCATCACACTCTTTTCCATTTTCTCTCCCTCTTATTCTCCATCACATTCTCACTACTTCTCTCCTATTCTGCCCCGTTCTTTCCTCCTATTCTCCCGTTCTCCCTCCCTCCCATACTTACACACACACACACCCACACACACCCACACACACACACACACACACACACACACACACACACACACACACACACACACACACACACACACACACACACACACACACACACACACACCCACACACCCACACACACCCACCCACACACACCCACACCCACACACCCACACCCACACACACACCCACACACACACACACACACACACACACACACACACACACACACACCCACACCCACACACACACACACACACACACCCACACACACACACACACACACACACACACACACACACACACACACACACACACACGTTCATTAACGCGAGGTCGGGTTCGCCTCAAAGTTAAGGGTCAGGATAAGCGCTAATGGATCATCAGGTTTAGTAGTACATCTCCCGTAGCTTCCGTCCTAAGTAATGCCCTATGAGTACTTACCTTAGCTCGAACTTACCTCTCAGTCGGTACTTATCTCTCAGTACTTTCAGGGCAGTGAGGTACACTCTTGATAGCCTTGTTGTACCTGTTACATTATAAGAACATAAGAACAAATGTAACTGCAGAAGGCCTATTGGCCCATACGAGGCAACTCCTATTTATAACCACCCAATCCCAATTATAACTCATAGTTATGGATGGAGGTGGTTTTCACAACTTCTTCTTTCAGTGTATTTTCATTTTACAACCCATTTGTATTTCCAGCTTCTACTTGTATTCTCTAGTTGTACTTTATCTCAGTTTAAAGTGGCTATCCTTGTCCACCTTATTTATACACCTCTGTATTGTATATGTTGTGATCATTTCCCCTCTGTTTCTTTTATGCCCTAGTGTTGCAAGATCTCGTTCTATTAGCTTATCCATATAGTGTAATCCACTTTTCTCTGGCATCAATCTTGTTGCAAACTTCAGTACTTTTTCAATTTTAGTTTTATGCCTCACAACAAGGGTATTACATGCCAGTGTTGGTAACATAAATTAGTATGAAAAATGCTATGAAGATTGCCTTAAAAGAGTCCTGATTTAGCGTGATAAACAATATTCTTGTGTTTCCTAGCATCTCATATGCTGCTGATGTTACCCTGTTCTTGTGTGCCTCTGGTCTGAGTGTTGGAATTATAATCAACTTTCATTTTTTTTCTCTTTTTTTTCGATTCCTGTAATTGCCTTCCCATTATGGTGTAGATACCTTCTGGTCTGCTTCCCTCCCATTTCCATCTTCACTACCATACACAGCATCACACAAGAGAGCAGAAGATGCAGCATCACACCAGAGGGAAGAAGATGCAGCATCACACAAGAGAGCAGAAGATGCAGCATCACACCAGAGGGAAGAAGATGCAGCATCCCACCAGAGAGCAGAAGATGCAGCATCCCACCAGAGAGCAGAAGATGCAGCATCCCACCAGAGAGCAGAAGATGCAGCATCACACCAGAGAGCAGAAGATGCAGCATCCCACCAGAGAGCAGAAGATGCAGCATCCCACCAGAGAGCAGAAGATGCAGCATCACACCAGAGGGAAGATGGAGCATCACAGTGACTATCCCTGCTGTCTGGCATCTCTCGGAACCACAACAGAATCCTAATATTAGATTCACTTTGAAACGACTTTGAATGAAGCAAAATTACAAGTCGCACCGAAGGCCATTATATCCGGATTTAGAGCTATTGAATGCAGGACTGACGGGACAATGGGGTCCGGCGCGAGCGATGGCCGGGACACCAGGAGATTGTGGTACAAATTTCTTCTCATTTACAGCTCAAAGTGGAACGGGAAGGGTGGATAAGAGTTCCGGTAATGGACTGAAGTCTAAGTCAACAGAGTGATGAATCTCTTCCCTCGTGCCTCATTCATGAGTTATACATCGAATATTCATTAACTATTCATGGCATTCGTTGAGTAAATACACCTAGCGTTTATTCACACCTCATTCATGTCAAAGATAAAATTTATTTCATTCACGGCAGTTGTTGGAAAGTGGGGAATCTCAGTGGGTAATCAGCCATAATTAATTACACAAAGAAATCACAATTACGTGATGCATCAAATGAACAAATCCACAAGGGCCGTGACAAGGATTCGAACCTGCGTCCGAGAGCATCCCAGACGCTGCCTTAATCGACTGAGCAACGACATGGCCAAAAGGAGTTGAAACCGAAGTTCTACTGAACTTACTGGATCCTGCAGCCTCTCCGAGACACAAACCAGTAACCATAATTAATCATATATTCATCATATATACAACCACAATATACATCACATGAGATATATACAAAACACCATACGGAAACCTGTATTCATTATCCACAGATCACAAGCATCCATCAGATATTCTTACAAAAATATCCCCGAAATACTCTCTACCAGAATAAGTTTTCCTTTGCTAAAAACTTTAGGATATATGTGGAGTTAGAGAGATTGGGGAGAAGGAATAGAGGAGAAGGAATAGAGGAGAAGGAATAGAGAAGGAATAGAGGAGGAGAAGACGAAAGTGAAGGGCAATATGTAGAAAAGAAGAGTTAGAGAATAAGGGAGAAGAAGTGGGGGTAAAGAAAGGCAAAGAGGGAGGTAAAGAAAGGCTTAGAAGAAGGGCAGAGAGGACGAAAGGAGAGACAGAGGCAGAGTAAAGATCTAGAGAGGAGCGGAAAATTGCATGAAAACCGGCGAATAAAGGAGAGGGCGTGAGAAGAGAGACAGGGTGAAATAAATGCAACAGATGGAAGGAGAAAGGAAAGTGAAAAAAAAGAAGGGAAGCAAATGCATGGAAATAAAAATGTAAGAAAGGGAGAGAATGAAAATAGAAAGCAGCTAAGGAGTTAAAGTGAGAAAACAGAGGGAGAACATTGAACAAGAGAAAAAAAAGTAGAAGCAGAGAGAGAGAGAGAGAGAGAGAGAGAGAGAGAGAGAGAGAGAGAGAGAGAGAGAGAGAGAGAGAGAGAGAGAGAGAGAGAGAGAGAGAGAGAGAGAGAGAGAGAGAGAGAGAGCCGAACAAAAAGGAGCAGAAATAGCCTGAGCAGAGATGAAAGGAGATAAAAGAAGTTATATGAAATAGAATGCACTAAATAGGATGTTGTGGAAGGGGCTTCCACAACAGTGTAAGCCAGTGGAAATGACTTTTCGGCTTCCTCTATCCAAAATTTATGGCCAGATTGACAAATAATTCGATCTCCATGACACAAAAATTATACACATTAGCAACAACAAAACTTGCAATTAGCATAAAGACTTCGACCTCAGTTTCCCGTAGTCACTTGAAGAAAGGCACTTTTAGGTAAGCAGAGGACGACCAAGGACAGGGGGAAGAGAAGGAAGGTATACCACAATAGGGACCAATACGCTAGATCACACACAAAAAAGCCTTCCCTGATCAAACAGCTTTTGTATAGCACAGGGATGGATAAGTCTGCCAGATGCTGAGTGATTCTGAAAGACATGAACTGCCGCAGGAAGAGGTGAGTCAAAACGAGAGGCTTATATATATATACATATATATATATATATACATATATATATATATATATATATATATATATATATATATATATATATATATATATATATATATGTATATATATATATATATATATATATATATATATACATATATATATATATATGTATATATATATATATCCACTGACTTGTAGAAGTCATACAATTGTATTTTAACTGGAACCACAGGAAGTCTGGAGGCCCATACTGAAGCCAGTCCAAGTTTCAGAAGTCACATTAATGTGATAAATACATTAACTTGGATTGGTTTTAATAGTGCACGAAGCCATGGCTTCGTGCAAATAGGGCTTCAGACTTCTTGTTATTTCAGTAGAAATCCAGTTGAATTACTTTTACATATCAGTGGTCTAGTGGTAGAGTATGCGGCTTGGCATTGCCAAGGTCGTAGGTTCGCATCTACCTCACTGCCCTAGTGGATTTTCTCTAGATAAACACGGGATTTACCAATGTATCGTTTAAAGGCGTAATACTGCCTAAACAGACAAACATTTTTTCAAAGATAATCTACGAAGGGAATTCACGCAGCTCCATCGTTTTCATTGTAAACATAACTAATGCTCATAGGTCCGAACGCATTTACCTGCTAACATCAAAAGACTCTGGGATTACATGCCAAATCCCCGATATTCAGGTATTTCAATAATTTCCTAACCTTCTATACCAAAGCAAACACCGTGTTCATAGCCATTAGGGATCAGGCAGTAAATCACATAAACATCTGAGCTGGAACAGAAAAAGACTTACCAATAATATATTAAGAAAATCGAGAATAAATCTTTCTCAGAAAAATAAATCACAAACTGAGCCTATGTTATCAACTTTATTTTTTTGGCTTCTGCAGTATATATCGGGGATTGGTTTTAATCTGACGGTAGGGGGCGTTGACAGTTTATACCTGGTAGTTGGGGGCCCCTGCAAGGATTATCTCGTGACGTTAGGGGGGCCCTGGGGGGCCCTACATGGTTTGTGTGTTGTGAGGGCCCTGTGCAGTTTATCTGGTGGTGGTTGTGGGCCCCTTGAAAGGTTCATTTGTTGGTGAGGGCCCTGTACGGGTTATCTGGTGGTGGGGGCCCTGGATGGTTTAACTGGTAAAGAGGGACTAGAGGGACAAAGAGGATAAAGAGGCACGGTTTATTCTCTCTCTCTCTCTCTCTCTCTCTCTCTCTCTCTCTCTCTCTCTCTCTCTCTCTCTCTCTCTCTCTCTCTCTCTAACTTGTTTTTCTCACTTCATAACTAAAACACAAATGTTTTTTCTGTAGCAATTAACTACGATTGTTATAATTTCAAGACGATAAACCATGAACTAGGTCAATAAACCATCCTCATATCTCTATTTCATACTTAAGAACGGTTCCCTGGCTATAACGCGGCCCTCAAAGAGACCAATTTTCTCTATTATACGCAATTATGATCAAAGGTCGAACATAAGTAGATAATGTTGGTGGCAGTCAGGAATTTGTGAGGCAAAGAAATGACTTTATATATATATATATATATATATATATATATATATATATATATATATATATATATATATATATAAATATATATATATATATATATATATATATATATATATATATATATATATATTCTTGAGTGTGGGTAGGGAGACAGATCAAGGGAACCGCTGGGTGTCGGAGGGTTACTGGAAGGTGGGGAGGTGACCGGTGTAGGGGAGAGTGGGGTTTGTGAGGCTCTCCTCGGTAGGTAGGTAGGTAGGTAGGTAGGGAGGGAGGTAGGGGGGATGGGGAGGACGACACCTGTCGTTGACGACCCGAGTCTGGTGCAAGGAAAATATAATCATAATAAACCAGGGTTGTATTGTGTCTGTCTGGGAGTAATTCCCTGATTATTCGCCCTCGACAAAGACATTTCATTTGCTGGTGGATGGAACGGCACCTTTTTCCCCTTTTCCTTCCCCTGCCCTCTCTCTCTCTCTCTCTCTCTCTCTCTCTCTCTCTCTCTCTCTCTCTCTCTCTCTCTCTCTCTCTCTCTCTCTCTCTCTCTCTCTCTCTCTCTCTCTCTCTCTCTCTCTCTCTCTCTCTCTCTCTCTCTCTCTCTCTCTCTCTGACTTCCAACTCCTAAGACAAACAAACCCTTTTCCCTTTGTCTCTCTCTCTTACTCCCCCTGTGATCATAAACTAGCAAAAGACATCATGGAGGCAGTAAACCTGTGACCGAGTTCACTGTCCTCACATGGGTTAAAACTTTCCGGAAACCTGTCATTCCGGTTTCTAAGGGAGACCATAAGGTCTTATCTCAAACTCACTCACGAAATGCTCTAAAAAAAACACAATGAGGAAGTATTTCTCGAAGGATCCCAAGAGCGAGAGGAACCATTTTAGAAATTATTTAGCATTAGAGCTGGTATCATATCCCGTTTATGGACAATAAAATGCTTGCCAATCAATGGATTGGCAAGTATTTTATTTTCAAGCAATCAATCAGAACATGGACGCCAAAACGTCCATGTTCTGTGTCGTACTTTTTCTACGTTTCATTTTCTATGATACAAACGATCTCTAACGTACAAACTACATACTAATATTAAAGGCAGTGGTTCACAAATTTTCTCCAATTGCTATGCATCGCCTGGTTAGGCTAGGTTAGGTTAAGTTAGGTTAGATTGGATTAGATTAGGTTAGGTTAGGTTGGGCTAGTTTAGTTTAGATTAGGTTAGGTTAGGTAAGGGGGTTTGCTTGGGTAAATGTGTTTCCGGTTAGATTCAATTAAGTTAGGTTGGCTAGGTTAGGTTAGGTTAGGTTAGGTTAGGTTAGGTTAGGTTAGGTTAGGTTAGGTTAGGTTGGTTAGGTTAGGTTAGGTTAGGTTAGGTTAGGTTAGGTTAGGTTAGGTTAGGTTGGTTAGGTTAGGTTAGGTCAGGTTAGGTTAGGTTAGGTTAGGTTAGGTTAGGTCAGGTTAGGTTAGGTTAGGTTAGGTTAGGTTAGGTTAGGTTAGGTTAGGTTAGGTTAGGTTAGGTCAGGTTAGGTTAGGTTAGGTTAGGTTAGGTCAGGTTAGGTTAGGTTAGGTTAGGTTAGGTCAGGTTAGGTTAGGTTAGGTTAGGTTAGGTTAGGTTAGGTTAGGTTAGGTTATGTTAGGTTAGGTTAGGTTAGGTCAGGTTAGGTTAGGTTAGGTTAGGTTAGGTCAGGTTAGGTTAGGTTAGGTTAGGTTAGGTTAGGTTAGGTTAGGTTAGGTTAGGTTAGGTTATGTTAGGTTAGGTTAGGTTAGGTTGTTTGATTTTGTTCGCTTCTGGTTAACTTGGGACTCTGCATTTTGCACGTTGTAGCAAATCAAGGGAATGGTCTGGCTGATTGTGAAGTTCTAATTAGAACTGAAGTCCTAATAAGCTGATTGTTATCATTAAATAAGTTTTTGTTTAAAATTTAGAATAGAACTGATTGGGCTACAAATGTTCGTTTAATACGAATTTCATTTTTATGCATTCACTTCCTCAACAGTTTATTTGTTATGCTGAAAACTAAATTTTCTAATTTAATGAAAAGTCAATTGTTAATCTCTGCTGCACAAATCGTTCGCTTATGTAAAACACTTTTAAAATTTGTTTTATATCGATAATATACATAATAAATTCATGATAAGTTGAGAGAGACATTCGGGCATTCTCCCAGGGGCCGTCTTCTGAACATTCAGTGGTGAGAATTATAAGCAAGGGAACGATCTTTCCTCACATAAAACTATATTGTGTTAGTAAACCCTTAATAGTCCACGTGTAGCCCATGAATTACGGAAGGATATTGTTGACCAGACCACACACTAGAAGGTGAAGGGATAACGACGTTTTGGTCCGTCCTGGACCATTCTTAAGTCGACTGTGAATAGTCCAGGATACAATCGACTTGAGAATGGTCCAGGACGGACCGAAACGTCGTCGTCCCTTCACCTTCTAGTGTGTGGTCTGGTCAACATACTTTAGCCACGTTATTGTGACTGATCGCCTGGATATATCCTGAGGTTATCTTGAGATGATTTCGGGGGTTTTAGTGTCCCCGCGGCCCGGTCCTCGACCAGGCCTCCACCCGGAGGAGGATACGGAAGGATAGTCTCTTTATACTGCACGATTTTATCTATCCCAGCTCTCTCTCTCTCTCTCTCTCTCTCTCTCTCTCTCTCTCTCTCTCTCTCTCTCTCTCTCTCTCTCTCTCTCTCTCTCTCTCTCTCTCTCTCTCTCTCTCTCTCTCTCTCTCTCTCTCTCTCAATTAAATCATGAACTGAACCCAACTATTGGAGCCCTGTGAATGCCTCAGTAATAATTTCTGAAAAATTATCTGAAAATTGCAATGAAATATTGTCTCGTTAACCTGACGACAGCGTTAAGGAAAATTATTGCAATTGTTATGTAGGACAAATTTCTGACAAATGACGACGTAGTAAAATATTATCATCAAGATTAATGTAAAAAATAAATTTTCATAATATAATAATAATATTTTGAGCTGTTTTTGCGTAAAAATTTGGGCATAGAATCTCTTTATCGCCAGATTAAAAAGAAGAACACAGAGCAACTGTAAAGGCATTTATATGTATTTATAGAAGTATTAAGGTATTTATAGAGATAGATAGAGATTTATTTATCAAGGTATTAAAGTGTTTAGAGAGAGAGAGAGAGAGAGAGAGAGAGAGAGAGAGAGAGAGAGAGAGAGAGAGAGAGAGAGAGAGAGAGAGGCCTTATGAACTGCTACATATGTATCGAACGAGAGTGTGGATCATGAACGTATTGATCGGGGCGGGAGCTGGGTGCATACAGGTATTGATCGGTGGAGAGTGGAGCATATAAATATTGATCGGTGGAGTGTGGAATATGTATATATTGATTTCAGTGGAGCATATAGGGTGCATGTAGATACTGACTGGGAGTGTGGAGTGTGGCTTTATTATTCACTAGTTAGGATGCCCGGCTTTGGCCTGGGTCTCTCTCTCTCTCTCTCTCTCTCTCTCTCTCTCTCTCTCTCTCTCTCTCTCTCTCTCTCTCTCTCTCTCTCTCTCTCTCTCTCTCTCTCTCTCACTCTCTCTCTCTCTCTCTCTCTCTCTCTCTCTCTCTGTCTCTCTGGTTTGGCACTTTTCCTTGATAATCGCCTCCTTCTAATAGATATAAACAAATGAGGGAGCGTGGAGCGTTCAGGTATTCCTCGAGATGGAGCTCGGAGCGTTCTACTCATATCCAGAATTATATAGATATACTAGGATGATGAAGAAGGATTATATTACTCATGTCAGCTACAATGAATGGATAAAATCATTTTAGAATTTTGCGAACAAGCGTAGGAGGATGGAGTAGTCGAATGAGATGGTGTATTATTAATCGTATGAAAACAATGTATTATCACTTGTATGAAGATGGAGTATTATCAATAGTATTAGGATGGTATGTTATTAAGTGTATGAGTGAGGATGTATAATTATGGTGTATAATCAAGCACATGAGGACAGTGTATTATCAATAATATTAGGATATTGTATTATGAAGTATTAAGACTTACCGTGACACCATATATATGTATATATATAAATATATATATATATATATATATATATATATATATATATATATATATATATATATATATATATATATATATATATATATATATATATATTTCCTCTCAAATGTGACTAGACAACAAATACACCCCATCAGTTACCATATTAGGAGCATAAAGTTATAAAAATATTTGATACAGAAAATAGTTGAAAAATGTTACATCAAAAGTTGCTTGAAAAATACCTCTTCTACGGAGGATGGTAATGGACAATTTTCCACCAGGAATTCCTGTCCGAAGTTTATCTAAAGTTGCTAGACAAAACTGAACGTCTCAGTGAGTGCAGTTCTATCATGGAAACATCACGGTAAACCCCGAACTTTCCAATTTTTAAAATTCGTTAAAATAATAATAGTAATAATTTGAATTGAATTAAACTATCAGTGAGAAAGCGCCAAGCCATTACGACTATATAGCACTGGGAAGGGGCCAGGATAAGGATATGAGTTGGATCGGGGCGGGCGGAGGGGAGGAAGGAATGGTGCCCAATCACTTGGACGGTCGAGGATTGAACGCCGACCTGCATGAAGCCAAACCGTCGCTTTACCGTCCAGCCCAAGTGGTTGAAGGTAATAATAAGAAGAACAAGGCACAAACAAATCACATTAACCTGATGTTTGAGTGAGAACATCATATGGTGAGAGAACAGGTTCGATGTTCCCTGTGTGCAGAACAAGCAATTTAGAACAAGGTCAATTTAAAGTGTCCTCTCATAACCTACCAGAGGACCCAAAACAGAAAACGGGACAGTACGTCACTTTCGCCAGCCACTTTCATTTCCTAGTACGACAATATTTGGCCTCAGTGACGCATACGTACGAAATGCGACGTTCTTTGTAAGAGGAGAGGTTGATTTAGACACTCCTTAACTAATTGAGTGTTAATTGATTAATTCTAATCAATTAATTAATCCTCCTTGATTAATTCTAGCGACCTAAACATGATGTCTCTTCAACCATTCATGTCTTGTGAATGAATGGCTAATGCCATGAAATAGTAATACATCAAGCATACAAATATATGTATATTTCTATATTGACAACTTAGGAGTAACTCATCACACGTGATGAGTAACAAGTACTAAGAGTAATTTAACAAAAACAAACCTGACACCAAGAATTCAAAACAATGTTAATTTGTGAGTACTGAAATACGTGAGATAATTGAATTAATAGGTTCTTAGAACACCTTTAGGGCAGGTGTGGGGTCAGAAACTAACACACCCATTAGGAAACACTGCTGAATAATTGGCGGTTTTGCGTTTTATTACAAATTTATGCACGAGTCTATTATTTTAATCCAAGTCTTTCGTGAGCGTCACATTTTATCGCGGTCCTTCTCATTAGGGGAAGAAACTACCTCGTTTTCTCGTTCCCAATAATACGCAGATAAATACAAGTCGTTAGACTAGCACCTCCATCAATCCCACCTTCATTATCATCCTCTAATGACCTTGTTCAGCGGGGCGTTAACTGCACGCATAAAGTTAACGTGTCAGATCCCTTGACAAGTTCCAGGTAATCACACAATCTCCCAATAATACACTTAACGGTACAGTTGATGGTGTACTGGACCTACTGTGTGTGTGAGAGAGAGAGAGAGAGAGAGAGAGAGAGAGAGAGAGAGAGAGAGAGAGAGAGAGAGAGAGAGAGAGAGAGAGAGAGAGAGAGAGAGAGAGAGAGAGAGAGAGAGAGAGAGAGAGAGAGAGAGAGAGAGAGAGAGAGAGAGAGAGAGAGAGAGAGAGAGAGAGAGAGAGAGAGAGAGAGAGAGAGAGAGAGAGAGAGAGAGAGAGAGAGAGAGAGAGAGAGAGAGAGAGAGAGAGAGAGAGAGAGAGAGAGAGAGAGAGAGAGAGAGAGAGAGAGAGAGAGAGAGAGAGAGAGAGAGAGAGAGAGAGAGAGAGAGAGAGAGAGAGAGAGAGAGAGAGAAAGAGAGAGAGAGAGGCGCAGAACACCATGGATTACCTAATATCAATAGTATTCATTTTATTATCTGTAATAAAAATAGGGTCCCCTAGAGAGTACTAATGGAAGTAGTGAGCGAAAGAGTGAAACAACACGATCGTAGTGGTGTGAGGATAGTGACCCAGTCAGTCCTCCTAAGGTATCCCAACATCAAAGAATACGGTCAATTTAAAGTGGTCTGTCCTAACCTACCAGAGGACCCAAAACAGAAAACGGGACAGTACTTCACTTTCGGCAGCCGCTTCCATATTCCAGTACGACAATTTTTGGCCTTAATGACGCATATGTGCAAAAAGCGACGTTCTTTGAAGGAGGACAGATTAGGTGATCAGAGTGGTGTGGAGTGCAGTCACTCCACTGGAGTTACAGAGAACCGGCCATTGCTCTTTAATGGCCTTTCACGCACTCCAGATATTCCTGGAGTGCATGACCGCACTCCAGAATATCTGTCTTCTCAACGCTCCCAAAGTAAGGCTAGTTATATTTTGTTTCATCATTTAATCGAAATCTGTTGTTTGTAATATCTTTATAGGATTAAAACATGTGTTGGAAATTCCTAAATGTATTTTTTGGAGGGATTGAGTTGGTCAACCTGGTTAAGGAGAATGCATTATACATTATTATTTCTCCATGAACAAATTACGGCAACTAAATCCTGTTTGCTTAATTTTAAGATAAATCATTTATATTTGTATAACTTCATAAGAATTTTTTTTTTACAATATTTTAAATACTTGCTTTATTAAGTGTTTTGTCTTCGTACTCTACGGTAAATTCCTCCTTCTCGGCTCACTATTGCAAGCCATTAATGGACTGTTCTGTAAATGTTCTTAACAAATTCCTCGCTGGAAATTCCTATATATGTAACGGCCTGTTTCTATTGAACACATGTATATTATAGCTTACTGCTGTTTACTCAATGTTCACTAAACTTCCTCTTGAATCAACAGTGGGGTTTGTTTGTGTGCCTCTGATACATCCGGGTGATCCAGTTCGCTCCCTTTCCACCTTATTTAACCACTATTTTATCCCTTTCTGCCTTATTCCTTATTCCTCTGTCCTCTCACAAGCTTAATATCTACCGTCCAGCCCAAGTGGAACATAGCAAGAGATATAATACAGTGTGGTACAGTGAACATGTGCTACAGCTTACCAGGAAGATATAATACAGTGTGGTACAGTATAAACATTTAAATTTAGATTAGACAAGCACTTCTCAGTTGTGCAGCTCTCCATATTTGTTACTCAAAAAGCTTTACATAAACACAGAGAATAGTTTAGATCAAATTGTCTGTTGCTCTTTGCAATCTTTTGTAAATATTTTAAGCCTTTGCATGTTAAGTTGGTTCAAAATATATATGATGGGTATTTTTTTCCTGATGTAGGGTATTTGAAGTGTGTTTGTCCTAACACATAAACACATAGGCGTCTATGTGTGTGGGTTACATAGGTGTGTATGTGTGTGGGTTACATAGGTGTGTTCACCTAGCTGTGTTTGCGGGGGTTGAGCTTTGCTCTTTCGGGCCGCCTCTCAACTGTCAATCAACTGTTTACTAACTACTTTTTTTTTTCTTTTTTTTTCCACACCACACACACACACCCCAGGAAGCAGACCGTGACAGCTGACTAACTCCCAGGTACCTATTTACTCGTAGGTAACAGGGGCATTCAGGGTGAAAGAAACTTTGCCCATTTGTTTCTGCCTCGTGCGGGAATCGAACCCGCGCCACAGAATTACGAATCCTGCACGCCATCCACCAGGCTACGAGGCCCCCTAAGGTATTCCAGGTACCTTCCAGGTGTGTATAGGTGTCGATGCTGCACATCGATTTTCGTATGATTTTCGTGGATGGTCTTACTAACGGTGTTCCTAGATCTGCTCAGGCAGATACAAAAATATCAACTATGTAATAGGATTGGTAACTATGTTATTATATCTTATGATGTTGCTGTGTTGAGGGCATGTGGGGAGGACCAGGTCTCTCTGTGGTCTGTGGGGTCTTTGTGTGAGATCGAAAGTGTCTTCGATATGGTAATATTATTCGTTTATTTTAGGTAGTTTGGTCCTGTTTGTTAGGTGTTAGTTTAGTCCTGTTGTCTTTCTACCTTAACTAGAAACTTCCTCTTATGTTTGAGTGAGTGAGTGAGTGTGTGAGTGTGTGAGTGTGTGTGTGTGTGTGTGTGTGTGTGTGTGTGTGTGTGTGTGTGTGTGTGTGTGTGTGTGTGTGTGTGTGTGTGTGTGTGTGTGTGTGTGTGTGTGTGTGTGTGTGTGTGTGTGTGTGTGTGTGTGTCCCTAAAATTGTAAGTAGCCATTTACTGTTGTTTTGGAAGCCAAGCGAAAATATTCGGTGTTGTCCCTTGACCTGCAGATAGAATTGTGTTGACAGGCTTCTAAATTTACGCGCCATTATCAGCCAGCAAACGACCGGAAGATTGTTGAAGTGATCACCAACACATTTCAGAATCTATAAACCAGCATCATTATAAACGAAATATATATATATAAGGAAATATTGTTGACCAGACCACACACTAGAAGGTGAAGGGATCGACGACGTCTCGGTCCGTCCTGGACCATTCTCAAGTCGATTGTGAGAATGTTCCAGGACGGACCGAAACGTCGTCGTCCCTTCACCTTCTAGAGTGTGGTCTGGTCAACATTCTTCAGCCACGTTATTGTGACTCCTCGCCTGCATAAGGAAATATTGTTCACATGCAGAGGAAAATGCAAAACGTGAGAATGTATTATTCTTAAGAACTATATTTTATAACTCTGAAAGTATTATATGAAATATTATATAAAATATGACACACATTCCACTCTTTTGTCATCGTGGTCGCAAAAGACGGAACGTGAGTTTCCTCTTTTGTACCTGAAGAATATCAGTCTGTTCCTCTATTGTTTCCCAACGTGAAGAAAATTGTAAATTTAAAGTGCCCTACCAGAGGTCCCAAAACAGAAAACGGGACAGAACGTCACTCTTGGGAGCCTCTTCCATTTTCTAGTACGACAATTTTTGGCCTTATGTAACGCATACGAGCAAAAAGCGACGTTCTTTGTAGGAGGACAGATTAGAATATTACTATCAAACCTTTGGCCAAAACAAGTCATTAGCTGTAAAGTTTAAATCATTACGACAAATGATTTATTGTGCTCTAATACCATTCGTCTTCGTCAGGCATATATATGACTGATATATACTATATACATATATGATATATACACAGCCTGTGATGCTGTGCCGTGAGATAGCTGGGATAGAGTGTGTGCTGGTGAGACAGATGAGATGAGAATGAGGCACGTGAGATGATGAGGAGACATAGGAGAGAAAATGAGTGAGAAACGGAGGTGGGAATGAAGCAGTAACGAGGCAGTAACGAGAATGAAGCAGTAACGAAGTGTGGAAGTGAGACCAGGTCGAGGAATGAGGAGGATAGTGGGTCTTAATAGAGAGAGAGAGAGACGGGGGGTTGGGTGTAAGTTTCAGTCTGGGTGAGAGTGGTGAGAGTTTTAGGGTGTGGTAATAGTGTTGGATAACAGGAAAAGTAACATAGAGAGAGAGAGAGAGAGAGAGAGAGAGAGAGAGAGAGAGAGAGAGAGAGAGAGAGAGAGAGAGAGAGAGAGAGAGAGAGAGAGAGAGAGAGAGAGAGAGAGAGAGAGAGAGAGAGAGAGAGAGAGAGAGAGAGAGACAGAGAGAGAGAGAGAGAGAGAGAGACAGAGAGAGAGAGGGAAGAGTGAGAGTATTGGAGAGTGAAAAGGGTGAGGGTGTTGGAGAGAGGAAAGGGTGATAGTGCAGCTGAGAGGGAAGAGTAAGGGCGTTGGGGGAAGGAAATAGGAAAGATCTGATGAATAGTAAATATAAAAGTGTTGGTGAAAGAGAAGGAAAAGTGTGCTGGAGAGAGTGAAGGGAAGGAGAAGTGGCCAGAGAAGAAAGGAAGAAGGGCTGATGAGAATGAAGGGAAGAACTATAGATAAGAGTGAAGGACTGATACAGGAGAAACGAGTGTTTGCACTACGAGAGAGAGAAAGCGGTGAGTGGTAATGCAGAAACACCCGTGAGTGTGTTCGGGGAGAAGATTGGCACTCACCTCTTAAGGAAAACTCTCCCTAAAGGGCGAGTTTACCTTAAGGTGCTAATGGTGTGATGGGCCAACACTCTGTCTGTGTATTAGCCTACCTCACACTTCAACAAGACACTTCTTTTAACTCCTATTTAGTAAAAAAACTCACGTTTTTTATTATTGAAATAGACCAAATGGAATGTAAACAAATTGAAAACTAGCTAAAGAACCTTAACCTATCCTATCCAAGGGATACTAAAAAATCCCAGGATTAATATACAATATTTTAATTTAGATTTTTCTTTATCATATTTTCACGTTCGTAATTTGAATTTTTTTGACTGCAACACTCCATATTTCCACGTTCGATCAAGTGATTACTTTGCAATTTTGCAGAATTGGTTTGATAAGATATATACACACTTGAGCCAGCGACGGAGCATAATGGAAAAAATATAACCCAATATATTACATGAACAAAGGTTTAATAAATGATTATCATAAAAACATTATTGTTAAGAGGTAATGGTATAAAGTCTAATATAGTGATATATAAAACGCTTGTAACAGACGAAATATGTAAATTTACGAAGCAGTGAAAAAATGTAATAGAAATTGAAATTGAAATTGAAATTGAAATAAGTTTATTGAGGTAAAATACACACAAAGGGATGAGGTAGCTCAAGCTATTCTCACCCCGTTCAGTACATCGTGTTAATACATACATAGACACACATCACAAACAATAAACATATTACCAAACATTCTGAGAGATAAACATATACATTTCTTTGAATGTAATAGAGGTACATTAATAACTACAGGTAAGTCCTCTGTAACAGATGACTTGAGAACAGCATCAGCATCCTCATATATGATGATGGAGATCAGCCGTGAGATGAAACCGGAAGATACACAATTGACAGCAGTCAAAACAGTGAGGCCAGGGACGGCAAAGGTTACCCCCTGACAACACGGAAGCTCGGTAATGGACACTCCGATCACTGCCTGAATATTAATGGGGCTCGAACTGGTTGATACGAGTAGCGTGGTTGGGAAGCTGTGGTGACTGTATAGCGTGATGGTGAAGGGTTGTAGTGACTGTTTAGCGTGAGTGGGAGTGTGTAGTGACTGTGTCAACTGGATAGTTAAGATCTAGCTCTTTATGTCTCACTGCTGGCTGTTTAGCATGGGAGGAGAGAGTGTAGTGCCTGTGTAGAATGGGGATGAGAGTGTTATAAAGGTGTTGCTTTGGTATGGGAGTAGTTAGTGTGTAGCGTGGGAGAGTGAAGCTGTACTTTAAAGTGGGGGAGAGTGAACGAGAGGGAGAAGAAGGTAATCATTTCTAATTTGTGTCTAATATACTGTATTTATAAATTTTACTCTGTTACGTAACTCTATTAATATACCCTTGAGTATTCAACACATGGAAGATAATATTAATAAAATCTTCCATATGGGGTGAGAGGGGGGGGTTTATTAATATAATCTTCCAAATACAATATATGGAAGATTATATTAGTATAATTTTCCATATGTTGTATACTGTAATCATGTCTATTCTAACTCTTTATCTTAACAATGTTAATTAATCAACCTTAATCTCTCTTCGTGACGGAGGCTCCTAATGCCACGGATTAGATGCTCTGTTGACCAAACCTCGACTGACTAATCTAAATGTAAAGTTGACAAGAACACTTTAGAAAATGACAAAATAGCATGTTGACCAGACCACACACTAGAAGTTGAAGGGACGACGACGTTTCGGTCCGTCCTGGACCATTCTCAAGTCCCAATCGACTTAAGAATGGTCCAGGAAGGACCGAAACGTCGTCGTCCCTTCAACTTCTAGTGTGTGGTCTGGTCAACATACTTCAGCCACGTTATTGTGACTCATCGCCTGCCGACAGAATAGCATCACCTGCTTATGGTTGAATTTAGCTATGGGCTTATTTGGCATATTATCTGCAGAGTTACTATAAGGCCGCGAATCAGCTTACACTTCCTTTAACTATCTTCAAAGTATCTCTAAGAAATAGTTTCATGTTGACTTTATTGTAAATTGGAGGGATACTAAGGCTGCTTTAAGTGCTAACTTACCAACCAGCAAGTAAATGTTTATTTGGTAACATAAAAAAAATCTCTCAGTGTATATATATACACCGAGAACAGGGGTGTACATCCCGGGGTATATTTATACATTCCTTGCCAAGAATTCCACTGTGTCGTGTGTATGGGTCAACCTTGGGTAAACTTTTCCCAAATAAGAGTCAAACAAAACTGCCTCATCACACTCCTATTTATGACGAGTGGTGTCAAACGTCTGATTTATATTCGGTCGGTGGATCTTCCCTCCTCTGATCTGACGCTTTGCTCACATCTCACGTGTGAATACACATGATATACGGCAATGTGAAATACAGGTAGAGACTTTGTATCATGCCGAGGGTGTCGTATATCTCAGGGCTGTGTTGGAACCGGCATTTGGATCAATATAGATGCTTCTTTATTACCCAATATCAATACTTTCTTATTACCGGATACAGAAACCGATAATATGATTACGATAACCTGTGTCTCTCTGTCTCTCTCTCTGTCTCTCTCTCTCTCTCTCTCTCTCTCTCTCTCTCTCTCTCTCTCTCTCTCTCTCTCTCTCTCTCTCTCTCTCTCTCTCTCTCTCTCTCTCTCTCTCTCTCTCTCTCTCTCTCTCTCTCTCTCTGTTTCCAGTAAAAAGAAAACTAAGGAATCGGCAATCCTCTTTTCACTGATTCTGAGGGAAGATGAGGGTCACTATTGCCTATGACCATTCCGTAACCCAGACTATGCATTCTGCAAAGTTAAAGGCGCCAAAGCGTCAGCCTCTATTCCCTGGAGACTCAAACAGACAGACAGACTGGAAGACAGACAGACATTCTTACGACTGACGGGCTTGACTGAGGGAGATGGGGGCATGGGGATACCAGGCTGCTCTTAGTTCTTCCTCCCTCCCTTTCACCATTATTCTTCCCCTTCTGTCTCGTAGACTCCCCCTCATTTGTTTCACTGTCTCTCCCCATTTCCTCTCTCCCCAACATCAACACTCTTTCCACCCCCTCTCCTTTCCTTCCTCTCACCGTATCTCCCCCTAACTCACCCTTCTCCCTCCTCTCTACGTCCTTCACTGCAAGCATCCCCCCCCTCTCTCTCTTTCCTTCCTTCTCTCCCTCCCCCCCCCCACTGGCCTGTGACACGCCCACACCCCTCATGTGGCATGTGTGAAAGCTGGGTAAGAGCTGCTAGAATGAGTCTGGGCTTCGACCTTGGCCACTCAGACAGAGAAACAGACATTCTCTCTCTGTTATATATAGATAGGGTAGCCGTACCTATGGTCGACCCGGTGCAACAAGTCCTCCCTATCTTACCTTACACTCCCTTCCCTTCTTCCCTTACATACTTTCCTTATATCCCTCCACAGACATTCCAGATGTCCTCCAACATAAATTCCCTGACTCCTTCTATCACAGAAGAGCCTTTTCCTTATTTCCTCTCTCCCAGCTCTCACATGCCCTTCCCCTCGTCAATGTAACGGAAAGGTTACGTCCTTAATCCTAATATCTCATCTCAACATTGTGTCAAATATGAAATATATCATTTTTTTTATTAATACATTAGGTACATCTACATTTGTGCAGCTACCCTGGACTATATGAAGTGGAGTACAGTGTGTCAAAAAAGCTAACTAGGTGATGCTAAAAAATCCTCATCACACAGGATGGTTAGTCATACAGAGGCATGTGATAGGCAGTCTGCATTGGCAGACTCCGGATGCATTTTGAGGATATCATCAACAGAAGAGTAAGGTCGCAGTGGTAATAAAAATCCCCCATCTCGTAGGATGGGAGATGGGGATTTTTATTACTATTGTTTTCATATTTAACTGATGGTAAAGTCTATGGACTCTGGGTTGTACATTTCACTTTCATAGACTTCGTGAGTGAGGGGCGTTGGGGGCCATTCTCCCCCCTTCAGGAGGGCACTAGAGCAACAATCGATAGTGGAGTGGTATGTCTGTCTATCTGTCTCTCCCCCTCTCTATTCCTCTCTTTCTCTGTCTCTCTGTCTGTCTCTGTCTCTCTCTCTCTCTCTCCCTCCCACCCCCAGACACCTCACCCTGGGGATTCACTTCCAGCATGTGTCAGTCTTCCCTCACAGCTGGTCGGGACAATGGGACCAGAAATTTCTTACAATTGGAAAAATGAATGTCCTCAGATTTTTCTCTCTGACGTTAATATTGTTTGTAGTGTAATCAGTATGTTGTTGACGCTCAGGTCTTCAGTCCACTTTCTAATCGAACTCTTCGATAATGTTCATATATGTGTATGTTGGTAGTTGATAATCCTGTGTAATATCTCATTTGTGTGTATTAATTCATGTGTTATATTGCATTTGTGTTTATTAATTCATGTGATAATATTATTTTTTTATATAGGTTTCCTATGGTCTTTATTTTCTTATATTGTAATACAGTTTATGCTTGAACTCCTTTATATTTCAAACTTTAGACTTTGTTTTATATGCAAGAATTTTTACATCTAATATTTCTAATATTTTTAATGCTATTCTGTCCATTAAATTTTATTAAATATATTTTTTAGTTTTTAAAAGACTGCTTTTATTTATTTTTAATAACTATTCTCACAGGTAGTCATTTAAAATAGCCAGTGTGCAATTAAAGTAAGAAAGCTTTGAATTAGTAAACATAATTTTCAAATAGACTGTTTAAATTACTCAAGAGCCAGGATTCACATAACACTTGCGAATTCATTTTTGAGACATGAACATCTTCCCTTAATCATTGCAGCTTAGTTTGTATGTTCAAATGAGTTTACAAGATCTAAAATCCTAAAAACTCGTCCTCAATCTAAGCTTATCATCCTTATGGAGACATTTTCTTACGACAATAAGGAAGGATTCCTTACGACAACAACTTCCTCGAAAGGTGTTTAGTAAATACAGACTCGGCCAAAATGAGTCGAGTTTAAAGAGACACGTCCTTTACGAAAGAACGTTATTTCTTTCTGGATTCTTGTCCAGAATGAAGAGTTTTTTTGTGTGAAGTTCTCAGGCAACGTTATCAAGGGTTATATTTGAAACCCTTTTAAAACTGCTTAAAACAGTGGATCCGATTCGCCAACAATAATGAATCAGTCAGCATTATTCTTGTACAAACCAATACCTTGATTGTGTCAGTACTACCCTTATACAACCCAGTACTTTGGTTGTGTCAGTACTACCCTTATACAACACAGTACTTTGATAGTGTCAGTATTACCCTATACAACCCAGTACTTTGATTGTGTCAGTATTACCCTTATACAACCCAGTACTTTGGTTGTGTCAGTATAACCCTTATACAACACAGTACTTTGATAGTGTCAGTATTACCCTATACAACCCAGTACTTTGATTGTGTCAGTATTACCCTTATACAACCCAGTACTTTGATTGTGTCAGTATAACCCTGATATAACACAATACCTTGATTGTGTCAGTATTACCCTTATACAACCCAGTACTTTGATTGTGTCAGTATTACCCTCACACACCCATAACCTTGATTGTGTCAGTATTACCCTCACACACCCATAACCTTGATTGTGTCAGTATTACCCTCACACACCCATAACCTTGATTGTGTCAGTATTACCCTCACACACCCATAACCTTGATTGTGTCAGAGGAAAAGCCTTGAGCAGGGACTTTACGACATCTTGGAGTCAAGTGCACCACAAATAAATAATATATTACAAAGAAAATATTCAATAAAACACTATAGACCCATTTGTTGATCAAGTCTGGCTGTGGAGCGGCCGGAGCTAGCATCCAGCACGAGGCTTAATTAAAAAGAGACTGTTTTTAATCCGCCAACGAGGAAATTAACAGAGAATGGCTTTACAACTCAAAAAAAGCCCTTACGGATGTTCCAACAGCACTTTGTCTTAGTTTGAAAACGTCAGCATTTTTCTAGATTTACAAAGAGTGCAAACATACCTTCCGGGATTATTAAAAATACACGCAAACACATGGAACTTTTATGCAGGAGAAAGCATACTTCTGGAGGCGATGAGTCACATTAACGTGGCTGAAGTATGTTGACCAATCCACACTAGAAAGAGAAGGGACGACGACGTTTCGGCCCGTCGTGGACCATTCTCAAGTCGATTGTGACGTGAGAATGGTCCAGGACGGATCGAAACGTCGTCGTCCCTTCATTTTCTAGTGTGTGGTCTGGACATCATACTTCTGGATTCACATAAATGTAGAGGTAATTGTTGATTACCGGAAATATGAAGATTTTTCTAGATTTGTTAATACGACATATCTCCGTCATCTTACTCTTCGTATATTAGATATCCGACTGATTACACCACACCCTGCTTGCTCTAGTGCCTCAGAGAATGTATTTTGGGGTGGAAAAGAAGAAATGGAAAGGAACTATCAGGGGAAAGCGCCAAGCCATTATGACTATATGGCACTGGGAAGGGGCCAGGATAAGGATTTGGGATGGGGCGGTGGAAGGGAAGGAATAGGGGAGGAAAGGAGTGAAAAACGAAGCTATGATGATTATTCTCTTTCCCACCTTTTTTTCCCCTTGAAGGTCAGCATTTAGCTAAATGAAAAATAATTGACAAAAAATAGCCACAGTTCTCCGAATGCACAATGCTCATCAATTCTACCAAGAAAGAGAAGCAAAAACGACACTTTCCTGCGGTGTAACAGGTATTAAATTGGCTTTGAGTCTCAGCAGGTCTGCGCTCAATCCCCGATAGCCCAGGCGACCTTCTATTCCTTCCCACGTGCTACGTAGTCAGAATGGCTTTGTACTTTAGCTTCACAATTACCATACCTTCATTAGGGAAAACAAAACTCTCTTCTCATTTGTAAATCTATTATCATTCGTATAATTTGTTAATGAAGCAGAACTAAATAGACAAAAGACTTTTTTGTAAGCATAATGAGCGTAGGGAGAGAAGGAAGGGAGAATGGGAGAGAAAAAGGGAGAGGGAAGGAAGGGGAATGAGTAAACAAAGAGAGGAAGTGGGAGGGTAAAGAGGGAGAGGGAAGGAAGGGGAATGAGTAAACAAAGAGAGGAAGTGGGAAGGTAAAGAGGGAGAGGGAAGGAAGGGGAATGAGTAAACAAAGAGAGGAAGTGGGAGGGTAAAGAGGGAGAGGGAAGGAAGGGGAATGAGTAAACAAAGAGAGGAAGTGGGAGGGTAAAGAGGGAGAGGGAAGGAAGGGGAATGAGTAAACAAAGAGAGGAAGTGGGAGGGTAAAGAGGGAGAGGGAAGGAAGGGGAATGAGTAAACAAAGAGAGGAAGTGGGAGGGTAAAGAGGGAGAGGGAATGGAAGTGATTGGGAATAGGGAAGGAAGGGGAAATGGGCAAGACCTGGAAAGTTTTTCAGAGACACACAGCTGTCTTGTGTGGTGATGGGGGGGGGGGGGTTGATGGATGTAAACCAAGATGGTGTAACCCAACATGATGATGTAAACCAACATGATGTTGTAAACCAACATGATGTTGTAAACCAACATGATGTTGTAAACCAACATGATGTTGTAAACCAACATGCTGTAAACCAACATGATGCTGTAAACCAACATTAAGCTGTAAACCAACATGATGCTGTAAACCAATATGATGTTGTAAACCAACATGATGCTGTAAACCAATATGATGTTGTAAACCAACATGCTGTAAACCAACATGATGCTGTAAACCAACATTAAGCTGTAAACCAACATGATGCTGTAAACCAATATGATGCTGTAAACCAACATGATGCTGTAAACCAACATGATGCTGTAAACCAACATGATGCTGTAAACCAACATGATGCTGTAAACCAACATGATGTTGTAAACCAACATGATGCTGTAAACCAACATGATGATGTAAACCAACATGATGCTGTAAACCAACATGATGCTGTAAACCAACATGATGCTGTAAACCAACATGATGCTGTAAACCAACATGATGCTGTAAACCAACATGATGCTGTAAACCCTCCATGACTAAGGTAGACGGGACTGCCTCATGAATCTTGTATTCTGCCATACGATTCCTCTAATCACTCCTGCATTCATTTGTATGATTTATGTATTCGGTCGCTTGATTCATGAATTCTGATGAATGAAGCATGCATTCATCTCGCGTGCTTGATTCCAGGGGTTCAGAAATGTGATTTCTGTATTTAGAAAATACTAACGTATTAGAGATGGGGGTTTCCGGCGGTGCCCGGGTCGCTTGGGCATACTTTAAGACCAACAAGCAACCCTTCTATGCGTGTTGATTGGGAGGTAGTTTTTTGTTTAATTTCCGAGTGAGGTGATAAGATATATTGGGGGAAAGAAGAGGTCAGTGGGTCGAGGTTACTGAAGCAAGACTGTTCACAGGTAAACAATATTCTCACAACCTTCATTCAGATGTTAGGTTCGATGTTTAATTACTCATTAGGTGAAACAAAAAAGCGTATAGTTAGGTGAAACAAAAGCAAAGCAATCAAAGGAAAAACTCACCTAGTTATTGGCATTGTATCATGTAACCTAATTTTGTGTAATTTATTGTGGGAGTTCGTCAGTTCATGCGTCTTTCCTCGTTCAATTTTAGTACATTTAAAATTGTTAAATTTTGCCCCGAGGGGCGAGTTTATTAGGCAGCGCCACTCATCCTGTGAGTGGACACACCGCCACAGCAGCATGTACAACACTCCCCAATAGGAAGAAAACCCGCTGAGTTGTTCAAACCTGTCACTTGTACCTAGATAAACCTGTGCCTTGCTTATTTTTCTCTTCCTCTCATCAAGTTTCCTCAATCGCTCTTAAAGTCATCACCTTCTTTTGCCAGCTTTATATTCCCTCTCTTCCATCAACCACACTTAGCTCCCATTCCATATTCTTCCTCCTCACCGATATCATCAACTCGTACCCAGAATCCACACAATGCCTACAAGTGCCCAAGGGCCCAAGTGGCACTCGTAATTGTTCAGGAATATTGGCAAGTGGATTTGGAGGTGCACTCATTCGGTCTCAAACTGGAGTGGGCGTGGTAAGGAGACTTGCCTCTTGGTGGAGACAATGAGGACGCTTCAGTTCAAGCACAAGAGGGTGAGGAAGGATCACGTGGTTCTCGATCTTTGTTAAAGAATTTTCCTTGAACTAATAATGAAACTAGAAAGAAAAATCACGTTTAAGATATTCTGAAAGAAAATTGTGCCATCAATTAAGTGATATTCACTAACGTTCATTAGCTTTAAGAAAAAAACAGGTTTAGAATTTGTCAATACAGTTCTTATTTATAATACAAACCATATAAGACTTAAGCTGGTGAAAGTCTGAATTTTTCAACCACGAATAGTGTGCAAGGGAATAATCCATTATATATTAATATCTTTAAATATCTCTGTTTGTTCGAGGTTAAGGGCCAGATGCTTGTGGTTAACTTCACCAATTTTTTTTACCGGTAATTATGCTTGGGTAAGTACCCAACATGGGCTGGTCAGGTGTAGTGTTAAAGAAAACAGTGGCAAGTGACACTGTGCCAACGTAATCCAGAATCAAAATCTCCCAATACCATATGACTTGACTCTGAATTATTAATTTTATTATAATTATTATTATTATTATTATTATTATTATTATTATTATTATTATTATTATTATTATTATTATTATTATTATTATTATTATTATTAAATAATATTTTAAATAAATAATAATGTTTAATATTATTTAAGAATTAAAATATTAATAAACTAGATGAGCTATTGAGAGTTCATCAAAGAAAACAAAGAATCACTCAAATAAGTCCAAGAAAATATTGAAAAAATTTGTAAATGCAAAAATTTTCCAGCCAAAAGTTTCAAGGATGGAATTACAGAGATTCAGAACATTATTTTCTAAAAATTCTGCATTAATTCAGTAACAAACCGATTTTTGTATATATTTTTTCTTGAGCACATAATTCGAATTTTTTTTACTTCAAATTTGCATCTTGAATTAAATTGCATCTCAAATTACTACAATCAATCAACCATAACACTTCGGATTTAAGTTCCTCTAATGTTACACTGTTTTAAAATGACCTGAAATTAATAAATCTTTAAAAAATATCAGAAGTTGAATCATTGATAGTCGAAAAGTGCATTTGAAGGCACTGAATGCCTTTTTTTTGTCATTAAATTTCAATATTTAATGTACCATTGTCATGTTTTTCACGAAAAGCCTCTACGTGTGCAATACAGTAAAAACATATGCTAATACAGTAAAAATCATTGCATGTGCTTCATATTTTTTGTAAACACATTTACAAAACTGATTTCTACTTTGCCAAATCTCATTGAGTTTACCATCAGCTCTAACAGGAACTATTTTTTGTAATGTTCAACCAATCGATTAAACAGTTCTATTGCTACTACCTTATGTATTTCAGCTCCGGTGATATGTTAAGGTAACATTAAGGTAACGTCAAGGTAACGGAAGTAAACCAGTTCTTGGCATATTCCACCACTACTACATTATGGAGCAATAATGGCTTGCCTTGCTGGTAATTTACCTTAAGTATTTTAAAAACAAATGGAACGCAATTTACACGAGCCAGACACTTTCTGCAAGTGTTATGTTTGTTAAAAAAATAATCACTGTTTCATCATCAGTAATGATAATTATAATATATTTATTTGCAGGCGATGAGTCACAATAACGTGGCTGAAGTATGTTGACCAGACCACACACTAGAAGGTGAAGGGACGACGACATTTCGGTCCGTCCTGGACCATTCTCAAGTCGATTGTTTACTTGAGAATGGTCCAGGACGAACCGAAACGTCGTCGTCCCTTCACCTTCTAGTGTGTGGTCTGCTCAATATATTTATTTATTTATTATGGACGGGGTTTTAAAGAATATAAAATCAGGTGCCAGGTACCAACCAACCAACCAGGTATCAACCAGGTATCAACCAGGTATCAACCAGGTATCAACCAGGTATCAATCAGGTAGTACGGTACGGTACGGTATAAGAGGTACAGGTACTATTGTCTGCCACCAACAATGATATTTCGCTCTAAACGCTTGCTATATATTTGCCTCCCCTGGTCATTGCCATTGGAGTCAATTGCCAACTGGAAAAAATATTGCAAATCCAAAGCAATATCATTCACTGATAACTGTGCATACTTTTTTTTTTTTTAAAGAGTGATATGTTCGGAATGAGGCTCAGTTATTTGGAGCTGGGTTTGTTCGTTGAGGTCTGAGGATAATGGGGCTTAATGGGGTCTAATGGTGTTAGTTAATGGAGGTATGGATCTTTCCTTAGGCAAGGGAAACCTTCCCAAAAGAGACCTTTTTCATTTTACAGTTTAGGTAAAATGAAGAAGGACTGACACGGACATCAACATAACATATTATCCTTAAGGTGTACTGCATAAATAGTTTCAGTGTAAGAAACAAAAAATTGATGATTTATGTGCGTATTTGTGCAACGAAGCAATATATATATATATATATATATATATATATATATATATATATATATATATATATATATATATATATATATATATATACATATATATATATATATATTATTGCACTTACAGAAACTTATGAGAATGAAGAATACAGGGAACTATTTGCTGAATATAAAATTAGAATATATACATTATTCCATTTTGATATTGGACATATTGGACGAGGCCGGGGAAGTGGAAGGGAAGAAGAAAAAAATAAATATCCCAACAGAGTCACACATATTTACTGAAAGAAATAATTAGTGAATCAAGGTCTAAGAACATGTTATAGATGATTTAATTTTAATATAAATACTTGACTAACAGAACATGGGATCCCGAGGCAGAAAATTGGTTAGAATTAGTTTATGAGAGCTTCAATGAGCATTAATTGGAGGTTTGGACTAAATAGTATTAGACTTAGTGGATTCAAGTTCTCTCCCTTCCTATATTGCAACCATTGAACATATGGTGTGCAATGTGTTGTTTTCAGTACACTATGTGAAGTGTATGGTGTGTGCTTCCTAATGTGTCGAATACATATTGTGTGGTGTGCAACGAGTTGTGTGTATTATATGATATGAAAAGTGTAGTGTATATGGTAAAGTGTAGTGTATAATACATGGTTAGTGGGGTTGTAAAGTGTTCAGTGTACTATGTGTGGTGTATGGCGTGAGGTGTATAGCTCATGGCGTGTGTGTTTTTGTGGTGTGTATTGTGTGAAACCGCTGTGTAGTGTGGTGTATGTAGTGGTTTGTGAGTGTAGTATGAAAAGTGTGTGGCGTCAGGTATATCGTGTGCAGTTGTGTGTTGTGCCAGGTGTATAGCGTGTCACATGTGTAGTTTATACTCTGATCCGGGACATTTACTCAATGAAATACTTATTTGGTGCTCCCTTGTAGTGTTGCTATTTTGGTATACATACTTTTCATTTTATGTTTTAATATTTTTCAGTGTTTTTTAACATGCTATCACGTGTGTGTGTTTACTACTTGTGTCTGCGGAATTGAGCTGTTAGCTCTTGGACCCCGGCTTTTTAACCAATCTATTTTTCATCTATTATGTGTACTACATATTCAGATTCAGATTCAGATGTTTATTCAGGTAAGGTACATACATACAAGTGATGTTACATTAATGGATTGATATATAGATAGAGCTAGTACATACAATGCCTAAAGCCACTATTACGCAATGCGTTTCGGGCATATATTTCTAACACACACACACACACACATATATATCACACAGGAAGCAGCTCGTAGCAGCTTTCTAACTTTTATGTACCTATTTACTGCTAGGTGAACAGATGCATCAGAGTAAAGGAAACTTTGCCCTTTTGTTTCCACCTCCGCCGGGAATCGAACCCAGGCCACTAGGATTATGTCCCCTCAAGCACTATCCACTCAGCCGCGAGGCCCCTAGCTTCGTGTGTGTGTGTGTGTGTGTGTGTGTGTGTGTACTCACCTATATGTACTCACCTATATGTGCTTGCAGGATCGAGCATTGACTCTTGGATCCCGCCTTTCTAGCTATCGGTTGTTTACAGCAATGACTCCTGTCCCATTTCCCTATCATACCTAGTTTTAAAAGTATGAATAGTATTTGCTTCCACAACCTGTTCCACAAGTGCATTCCATTTTTCTACTACTCTCACGCTAAAAGAAAACTTCCTAACATCTCTGTGACTCATCTGAGTTTCCAGTTTCCACCCATGTCCCCTCGTTCTGTTATTATTACGTGTGAACATTTCATCTATTTCCACTTTATCAATTCCCCTGAGTATTTTATATGTCCCTATCATATCTCCTCTCTCCCTTCTTTTCTCTAGTGTCGTTAGGTTCAGTTCCTTCAGCCGCTCTTCATATCCCATCCCTCGTAACTCTGGGACAAGCCTCGTCGCAAACCTCTGAACCTTCTCCAGTTTCTTTATGTGTTTCTTCAGGTGGGGGCTCCATGATGGCGCGGCATACTCTAAGACGGGTCTCACGTAGGCAGTGTAAAGTGCCCTAAAAGCTTCCTCATTTAGGTTTCTGAATGAAGTTCTAATTTTCGCCAGTGTAGAGTACGCTGCTGTCGTTATCCTATTTATATGTGCCTCAGGAGTTAGATTAGGTGTCACATCCACTCCCAGGTCTCTTTCTCGAATCGTTACAGGTAGGCTGTTCCCCTTCATTGTGTACTGTCCCTTTGGTCTCCTGTCACCTGATCCCATTTCCATAACTTTACATTTACTGGTGTTAAACTCCAGTAGCCATTTCCCTGACCATCTCTGCAGCTTGTTTAAGTCCTCTTGGAGGATCCTACAATCCTCGTCTGTCACAACTCTTCTCATTAATTTTGCGTCATCCGCAAACATTGACATGTATGATTCGACTCCTGTAAACATATCATTTACGTAAATTAGAAAGAGGATTGGTCCCAGCACCGATCCTTGAGGTACTCCACTTGTTACTGTTCGCCAGTCCGACTTCTCGCCCCTTACCATTACCCTCTGGCTCCTTCCTGTTAGGTAGTTCTTCACCCATACTAGGGCCTTTCCGCTTACTCCTGCCTGCCTCTCAAGTTTGTATAGCAGTCTCATGTGCGGTACCGTATCAAAGGCCTTTTGGCAGTCAAGAAATATGCAGTCTGCCCAGCCTTCTCTGTCCTGCCTTATCCTTGTTACTTTATCATAGAATTCTAAAAGGTTTGTTAGGCATGACTTTGGTCTCTTTCTATGTGTGTGTGTGTGTGTGTGTGTGTGTGTGTGTGTGTGTGTGTGTGTGTGTGTGTGTGTGTGTGTGTGTGTGTGTGTGTGTGTGTGTGTGTGTGTGTGTGTATGTGTGTATGTGTGTGTGTGTGTGTGTGTATGTGTGTGTGTGTGTGTGTGTGTGTGTGTGTGTGTGTGTGTGTGTGTGTGTGTGTGTGTGTGTGTGTGTGTGTGTGTGTGTGTGTGTGTGTTTGTTTGTTTGTTTGTTTGAGTGGATTGTCTACTTCAATATTCATATTGCTGATCGGTTTCCTTTTCTTAATGGCTAAATTAAATTATTAATTTGTTTTCTTATTTCCTCTTTCATCTTTCCCCTTTTTTCCTTCTTTCCTTCATTTATTCAAATGACAATTTTTTGTCCCTTCCTCTCTCTACCTCCCCCTTCTCTCTCTCTCTTTATCTATTTCATTCTCTTCCCCCTCTTAAAGGTGCCACGAAGCGACCCTTGCAATAATTCTCAATACGGAAGCCTTCCACTGAGGCTCAGGTTTATTTATGTGATACTGTAGGGAAAGTGAGGTAGCGAGAAATGGAGAGAAGGAAAGAGAGAGAGAGAGAGAGAGAGAGAGAGAGAGAGAGAGAGAGAGAGAGAGAGAGAGAGAGAGAGAGAGAGAGAGAGAGAGAGAGAGAGAGAGAGAGAGAGAGAGAGAGAGAGATAGTGAGAGATAGAGAGATTTTTGCTTTACCATTTCAATAATAAATCCCAATTACTATCTAATTTCTGGGTATTGCACCAGTTTCTCTCTCTAAGTTACTGAAAAAAAATATTGGAATAATTTTAACTTAAGTCTTGACTCTGAGTTGTAAATTTGCTTTCGTACTTACCCAAAGAGTTATGTCAATTTTACATATATTTATCTTTATGAGGTCATATAACAGCCTGTTGCCCAAAGATTTCCCAACGTCAAAAATCTGTCGTACTAAAGTGCCCTTATCCTAATATACCAGAGGACCCAAAACAGAAAACGGGACAGTTTCGCGACCCGGTACCATTTTCCAGTACGACGGTTTTTGGGCTTTGGTAGAGAATACGTCAAAATACGACGTTCTATTAAGACGGGTTAAATATAATATTAATCATTCTTATCTAAATTAATATCACGAAATCATTAGTAGATTATACAACATTTTCAGTGTCAGATCCTGGCAGTTGTCGCGATTCAACTGTCCAAAAACGTTTGTATTCAGAAATCTAGACAAAATAAACGTTTGTAGCAAGGAACTTGAGTAAAAACATTTGTAGTCAGCGTTGCTGAACAGCAACGTTTGTTATCAGGAAACTGGACAAAAACGCTTTAGGTCGGTAGGCTGGACAAAAACGTTTGTGGTCAGGACGCTGGACAAAAACGTTCGCGGCCAGGAAGCTGGACAAAACGTACGTTCCTTGACCCACCTCTCCATGTCACCGTAAATAGTCACTCAGAGTCCTCAACTATTTCTTTTCCTCATTTTCTCACCTCTTATCTTCCCTTATTCATTCGTTAAGCATTTCTTTCCTTCAGTTTTTCCATTTATTTTTCCCTCTCTCTCTCTCTCTCTCTCTCTCTCTCTCTCTCTCTCTCTCTCTCTCTCTCTCTCTCTCTCTCTCTCTCTCTCTCTCTCTCTCTCTCTCTCTCTCTCTCTCTCTCTCTCTCGTCTTCTCATACTTCTCCCTCATTTCCTATTTCCCTCATTTTTCTTGTTTATCTTTTGTTTCCATCCACTGTATGTATCGAGTGTGTTTGTTTCACCATATTCTTTCATTATCATATTCTCTTGCCTACGTTTTTCTTTTCTGTAATGCCATTCCTTGTAGCTCAACTCTCCTAATAGTGACTGTGTCAATATATATTCCTATTTCCCTTTCCCACACCCTCTTCTGTTCCGTTCCACCAATGACGTTTACCCTCAAATCTTTTCCTTTTCTCTCTCTCTCCTTCTTCTGGTCGAGGGTCTTCTAATTCCACTCCCCTTCATGCTACAAGAAACATTGCTTCTCTTGTCTGTTTTTAAGTTATGGTTAGATGTTGGAAGGCTATGTTTTCTAGGTGGGTAGCTTTGTTACAGCTGTTTATATATTGTTTCTATGTTTAGTGCCGTAACGCTTTACCTGGATACAGAAGTGGTACAGTAAAGCTACACTGGAGTACAGGAGTGGTACAGTAACGTTACACTGAGGTACAGGAGTGGTACAGTAGTGCTACACTGAGGTACAGGAGTGGTACAGTAACGCTACACTGAGATACAGGAGTGGCACAATAACTCTACGCTGGAGTTGAAGGCCATGTACAGTAATACAATAATGAGGTGCAGGAATGTTACAGTAATGCTACATTGGGTTACTGGAGAGCCACAGTAATGCTACAGTGTCGAACAGGAGAACTACAGTATCATTAAACTGGAGAACATTAGAGGTACAATGAATTACAAAAACATATTTTAAATGCCCATCGGTGGCTAAATTAATCGTAGAATCAAATAAATTTGATCATTTTAATATTAAAACAAATTAATCTACTCAATCACTTAAATCATAGACGTCAATCCTTTACATCAAATGATATCAACGACTTCAACAATACTCGAACCAGTTACCGCGTAACGTGGTGGAGGTGGGATCCCTTGATTGTTTCAAGCGTGGATTGGACATATATATGAGTAGGATTGGGTGGTTATAAGTACGAGCCGCCTCGTATGAGCCAATCGGCCTTCTGCAGTTACCTTCATTCTTATATTCTTATATCCACGATCTTGAGAGAATGATCCTCACTTCATAAGAGACTTGTGTTTCATTCTATCGCCACAGATGTTTTTAAATAAAATAAATCATGATGCCGGTCTAATCTTCTAGCAAGATTGGTTTTACATTTATCTATTCAGCTGTTTTTTTCTTACTGTAGCAGCTAACCAACATACAACTAATTAATTCACAGCTATGACCCAGGCCTTATGAATAATGGACAAGGCACTGTTGCTATCCAAGTACAATGGGAGTTATCCGGATGCCAGTGGGTACGTTTGACGTTTATAGTCAGATTTAGAATGGACAGCAAAATGGGTAGTGAGTTAGACATGAAGTTGGACAGGAAGTGGGAGATGGCTAGCAAGTTGGGCAGGAAGTGGGAGATGGCTAGCAAGTTGGGCAGGAAGTGGGAGATGGCTAGCAAGTTGGGCAGGAAGTGGGAGATGGCTAGCAAGTTGGGCAGGAAGTGGGAGATGGCTAGCAAGTTGGGCAGGAAGTGGGAGATGGCTAGCAAGTTGGGCAGGAAGTGGGAGATGGCTAGCAAGTTGGGCAGGAAGTGGGAGATGGCTAGCAAGTTGGGCAGGAAGTGGGAGATGGCTAGCAAGTTGGGCAGGAAGTGGGAGATGGCTAGCAAGTTGGGCAGGAAGTGGGAGATGGCTAGCAAGTTGGGCAGGAAGTGGGAGATGGCTAGCAAGTTGGGCAGGAAGTGGGAGATGGCTAGCAAGTTGGGCAGGAAGTGGGAGATGGCTAGCAAGTTGGGCGGGAAGTGGGAGATGGCTAGCAAGTTGGGCAGGAAGTTGGATACTAAATTGGTCTGCAATTGGTCACATATATTTGATTTATATATATTGACATACACATCATGACTTCAGGACATCACTAAGCATTAGTTTTATAACTAATGTTGCTCTGAGAAATTGGAGCTTTGAAGCAGTTTATGTAACTGTAAAACATAATGCTCGAGTTCAACTTGTAAATTGGGATTAAGTTCGATTTCAGCTGTAAAATTATGATGGTAAGAGAAGAGAGAGAGAGATACACAGAGAGAGAGAGAGAGAGAGAGAGAGAGAGAGAGAGAGAGAGAGAGAGAGAGAGAGAGAGAGAGAGAGAGAGAGAGAGAGAGAGAGAGAGAGAGAGAGAGAGAGAGAGAGAGAGAGATAATCTCTCCCTTTCTCTCTCTCTCGCTTTACAAAGGTGGATAGAGAAAGGGAAGGGAACTATCAGGGGGAAAGCGCCAAACCATTACGACAATATCGCACCTGGAAGGGGTCAGGATAAGGATTTGGGATAGAATGGGGGAAAAGGAATGGTGCCCAACTATTTGGACGGTCGAGGATTGAACGCCGACCTGAATGAAACGATACCGTCGCTCTACCGTCCAGTCCAAATAGTTGGGCAGGTCGGTAGAAGCGTGAATGGTTTCTGACTCCTGTTAGTAAACATAGAGCTTTCCCATGACATAGCTCATGGAAAGCCTTATCCTACTAGTTTTCCCTGGAACACAACCCGCCAGTAGGTTTTACTCCCAGGTCATCATTTACTGTTGGGTAAACAGGGGCGAACAGAACATTCCACAACAGTTTACAGTTAACTCTCTTCGGGTTTTGACACAGGGCGAGTTAGTGTGTATATTTCACATTTTGTCATTTTACGGCTTTGTGTGCTTGTGTGTGTGTGTGTGTGTGTGTGTGTGTGTGTGTGTGTGTGTGTGCTTGTGTGTGTGTGTGTGTGTGTGTGTGTGTGTGTGTGTGTGTGTGTGTGTGTGTGTGTGTGTGTGTGTGTGTGTGTGTGTGTGTGTGTGTGTGTGTGTGTGTTTACCCTCAACGAAATCCTAATTGAAATCGAGTAGTGTTTGCTTCCTTCTTTACACCCGTGTTATTTAATCATCTTCGCTAAGGTATACAATACACCACTCAACAGAACTCTTCCGTACTTTAATCTTGTCAGCAATGGGTTGCACCTCTGCTGTCACCGTCATGAGAGTTTGTTGACGTGATCTGGTCTGTCAACACTGACAGGGTTTTCCACTGCTGGCCCGGGACTATCTCACCCTTTGTGTTCGCAGACAAGAGCCTTAAGTATGTTAATGTTATTGTGTAATGGATGGGAGAGGCGGGCGGCGAATACTGACAGCTGACTCGCTGGTCAAAGGATAACGCGTGCTGACGAAGATATGATAACGTTGATATCAAATGAAATAAAAAATGATTTGTTTGTATTACTCATGTTATTTATATATTTGGAGAAATCCTCTTCAGAGGGATAGAAGCCCTAAACAAGAAAATAAACAATACAAAATATGCAGTCATATTCAATGAAATATGTATAAAGGAAAACCTGCTGTCAGTATGCACCAATATATATATATATATATATATATATATATATATATATATATATATATATATATATATATATATATATATATATATATATATATATATATATATATATAGACATATGTCGTACCTAGTAGCCAGAACGCACTTCTCAGCCAACTATGCATGGCCCAATTTGCCTAATAAGCCAAGTTTTCATGAATTAATGTTTTTTAGACTACCTAACCTACCTAACCTAACCTAACCTAACTTTTTCTGCTACCTAACCTAACCTAACCGATAGAGATAGGTTAGGTTAGGTTAGGTAGGGTTGGTTAGGTTCGGTCATATATCTACGTTAATTTTAACTCCAATAAAAAAAAATTGACCTCATACATAATGAAATGGGTAGCTTTATCATTTCATAAGAAAAAAAATAGAAAAAATAAATTAATTCAGGAAAACTTGGCTTATTAGGCAAATCGGGCCTTGCATAGTAGGCTGAGAAGTGCGTTCTGGCTATTAGGTACGACATATATATATATATTAGTATATTTTGGTAGCAGTCTTTCCTGTAGACATATATTATTAAATATGACCGAAAAAGTAAGATTAATAATTCTAACACGAATTTTCTCGATCTTTATATATATATATATATATATATATATATATATATATATATATATATATATATATATATATATATATATATATATATATTATATATGGAAGGGAGTACCACCTCTAGCTGGAAGAAGGGGAACCCATAGCCTCGGAGGAAACCACGCATAACGCATTAGAGGGAATGTTTAGATCCCCTCCAATTATATATATATATATATATATATATATATATATATATATATATATATATATATATATATATATATATATATATATATATATATATATATATATATATATATATCTGGGGAATCTGAGACCATGGCTATTCTGATTATTCATGGCATTATTCATAGTGAGTACCAGCGAGGCTGGTACTCACCTTGAAAATGAGTTATCGCAAGGTTCCCTTCTTTGAAAAGAATACCGATACATAAGGGTGTGTAGTACGCTTATGTAATATATATATGGTGGAAGACCACAGAGAACAGTGGACCGTATTGCCAATGGAAGTAAACTTATGCCTCATGTGAGGTTTTGGAGTCCCTTGCTGTCTTGTGAAGGCGAGAGAGGCATCTTAATGGTAGAAGTTTCTTGGCGCTGCCTAGTGTAATGGGACTGAGTGACCGGTGTGTATGGAGCAGAGGGAACATGATGTCTAGAGCAGAGGGAACATGATGTCTAGAGCAGAGGGAACATGATGTCTAGAGCAGAGGGAACATGATGTCTAGAGCAGAGGGAACATGATGTTTAGAGTAGAGGGAACATGGTGTCTAGAGCAGAGGGAACATGGTGTCTAGAGCAGAGGGAACATGATGTCTAGAGCAGAGGGAACATGGTGTCTAGAGCAGAGGGAACATGATGTCTAGAGCAGAGGGAACATGATGTCTAGAGCAGAGGGAACATGATGTCTAGAGCAGAGGGAACATTATGTCTAGAGCAGAGGGAACATGATGTCTAGAGTAGAGGGAACATGATGTCTAGAGCAGAGGGAACATGATGTCTAGAGCAGAGGGAACATGATGTCTAGAGCAGAGGGAACATGATGTCTAGAGTAGAGGGAACATGATGTCTAGAGCAGAGGGAACATGATGTCTAGAGCAGAGGGAACATGATGTCTAGAGCAGAGGGAACATGATGTCTAGAGCAGAGGGAACATGATGTTTAGAGTAGAGGGAACATGGTGTCTAGAGCAGAGGGAACATGGTGTCTAGAGCAGAGGGAACATGATGTCTAGAGTAGAGGGAACATGATGTCTAGAGCAGAGGGAACATGATGTCTAGAGCAGAGGGAACATGATGTCTAGAGCAGAGGGAACATGATGTCTAGAGTAGAGGGAACATGATGTCTAGAGCAGAGGGAACATGATGTCTAGAGCAGAGGGAACATGATGTCTAGAGCAGAGGGAACATGATGTCTAGAGCAGAGGGAACATGATGTCTAGAGTAGAGGGAACATGGTGTCTAGAGCAGAGGGAACAAGGTGTCTAGAGCAGAGGGAACATGATGTCTAGAGTAGAGGGAACATGGTGTCTAGAGCAGAGGGAACATGATGTCTAGAGCAGAGGGAACATGATGTCTAGAGTAGAGGGAACATGATGTCTAGAGCAGAGGGAACATGATGTCTAGAGCAGAGGGAACATGATGTCTAGAGCAGAGGGAACATGATGTCTAGAGCAGAGGGAACATGATGTCTAGACCAAAGAAAACATGGTGTCTTAGGGAATATTGCGTGTAATGCATGTGAAACGCAGTTATTGAAAGTTGAAATAATATTTAATTTATACAGCTTATTTACGATTTTGGGTCATTAATTGATGAATATAATCCTCCTCTCTTATCGTCACTTAAACCACACAAAGGCTAGGTAGCTCTTCTTAAGTACTTTTCCCTCAAGTGTAAGTGTTTATGGAGAGTCATTGAAGAAGCTCTGTTTTAAGAAGACTCGGCTGACTAAAGGAGCTGTGGAGTACACACAGAAATCACAATAGCGTGATATATCAAATGAACAAATCCACAAGGGCCGTGATGAGGCTTCGAACCTACGTCCAGGCCCTTGTGGATTTGTTCATTTGAGCTGTGGAGTAATCAGTGTATCGTGAAGGAGGACTCTGAGGCAAGAGAAGGTCTCCTGAGGGCAGTATAGGGATGTAATCTCAGCCGTGAAACCTGTCTTACGTTGTCTTCTCTATTTCTTCTTACGATCAGAGGCGATTTGATATAATTTTCCGTCTGATGCTTGCACCATCATTTGCTTCAGTGACTGTAGAATTTGTTTGTGGTTGAGTCAGTATCTGCGTCTATGACAACTAGGGACATCTACGCCGTTGTTAGTATTTGCGTCAGATTGAATTATCTGCGTCATTTTTTGCATCTGTGCTGTCAGATGAGTCAGTGTATGATTATGGAATCTGCGTCTCAGAGTAGGTCCTCGTTTTCTATCCATGTTTTCATCTTAATTTTTGTGTTTGTACCTGTGTCTTTGTTTTAACCTGCATCTTTGCGCACTTTTTTGTTCATATGTTTGTTTGTACCTGCCTCTGCCTCCGAGCCATTGACTACAGTCTCTGTTCAGAGGTCGGGGTTATTATCGTGAATCAGACGTCTAAGGTATTGACCTGGCTGGTTTAGTGTTCAGGGTCCGAGGCTCCAGGCCTGAGGTGTGTGTGTATATAACATGTTGAACACAGTTATGCTTTCGGTGGTTGAGCTCAATTCTTGGGTTCCGCCTCTTCAACCTTAACTGGAGTATAGAAAGTTATCGAGCATTTCGGTCTGTTTCAACCTGCAGTTGAAGCTGAAGAGTAAAGGTTCATTTGGTTAGGAGTTAATGAACCGCTGAAGACCAATACTGGAAGCATAAAGTGGTCCTTTGAAACGTTTTTCAACAACAGGGATACGAAGTCTGGTCTAAGAACCGTTGCTCCGGTTAGTACTCCAACTGCCCTATGACGTGATAAGTAGATCTTATCTACTTATCACGTCTACTTATATTACGTGATAAGTAATAGATCGCTATTACATCCTCTCTCTCTCTTGTTACCTTAAGACTTTCTAGTGAATCAACTAGGATTTTCCAGGAATAGAATCGACTCCTTACGTCTTGCATATGTTCCAGAACAGCTTTTTTTTATTGTTCCATAGTCATTTTACGTGTTCTGATGCTTATGCATTCACTTTTATCCAAGTTGAATCTGTTTCTGTTCAGTAATATCCAAAAAGGATATTAGTGAACACAGGTGATATGTAGGATGGAGTTATATGAGATGAGGAATGTGTAGGATGGGGAACATTGTGGAATAGAGGGATGTGCGGGATGGGTGCTGTATGGGATTGGGGCTTTGTAGGATGGGGGGATATGTGTGGGATGGAGGCTCTGTGAGATAAAGAGCTGTATGGGATAGAGGACTGTGTGGGATGGGACTATATGAGATGGGAGCTGTGTGGGATGGAGACTGTGGAATATAGGGATGTGTAGTATGGGGGTTGTTTGGAATGAGGACTGTGTGGGATGGGGCTATATGAGATGGGAGCTGTGTGGGATGGAGACTGTGGAATATTGGGATGTGTAGTATGGGGGTTGTTTGGAATGAGGACTGTGTGGGATGGGGGAAGTGTGGGATATGAGGATGAGTGAGGTGGGGGGCTGTGTGGGATGGAGGGCTGTGAAGAATGGGGGATTATACGTTGGCCTATATGGGATGGGGGGGTACTGTCATCCCCTATATGGGATGGTAGGTACGGTACTGAGGGATCTTGGACGACAAAGTCCCCTATTCAGCCCTTGGATAGGGGACTGTGTCGAATGAGGGGTTATCTGTGTGGGATAGGTTGTTGTGTGGGAACTGACTGAGAGAAATGAATATAATGTAAGTTACATTTTCTTTGGACTGTAATGGTTGTCGTGGGAAGGGAGATGGAAAGGGGATTAGTAGAATAAAGAGACTGAGGGGCAGAGCATCGTTAAGAGGGTTTGCGTAGAAGAGAAAAGGAATTGGAGATAAATATTTGCCAAGAGGAAGAACGGAATTGAAAAGGAGAAATAGATTGAAGAGAAGAGAGATTGGAAGGTTGAAATAAAACGAAGGAATTTGTAGTAGAGTGTGACTGGTAGATAGACTAGTGGATAGATAAAAAGAGTAGAGAGATAGAGAGGGGTCGATAAGTAGAAATTAATGTATATGAATGGAAGTGTTGAGAGAACAAAAAAGAGGAAGAAAGGAATAAAAGAGTTGTCAAAAAGGAATGGATTGATAGGCAAATAGAGAATCACAGATAAACACCCATTGAAAAGCAGAAAGGGATTGAGAGGATGAGAAAGGTTGAGTGGAATTGATAGGTACTAACAATTTGAGGTACAAAGAGGTTAGGAGATGTTGTAAGGAAGAGGAAAGATTGACAGAAATAAATTGATTGAAAAGAGAAGAAGAACATGATGACCAAATTAATAACAAAGTTTTTAAGAGATAGGTTATGTAGAAAGTTAGATTAGCTTGAAAGATAGAGAGAGATCGTGAGATAGAGAGAAATTGAGAAGTAAATAGTGGTTGAAGGCTAGAGAGAAGTTGAAAGAACGAGAAAGGTTCGAGACACGAAGAGAGAAGTTTAGAGATAAAGGAAGATAAGGGGGTCTTGGACGATAAAGACTGTGTGAGGTAAAAGAACTATATCGAATCGTTTTACGTAAATTGTGTATGTTGAGAGAGAGAGAGAGAGAGAGAGAGAGAGAGAGAGAGAGAGAGAGAGAGAGAGAGAGAGAGAGAGAGAGAGAGAGAGAGAGAGAGAGAGAGAGAGAGAGAGAGAGAGAGAGAGAGAGAGAGAGAGAGAGAGAGAGAGAGAGAGAGAGAGAGAGAGAGAGAGAGAGAGAGAGAGAGAGAGAGAGAGAGAGAGAGAGAGAGAGAGAGAGAGAGAGAGAGAGAGAGAGAGAGAGAGAGAGAGTTTCTCTCTCTCTCCCTCTAGGAGCATGCTTCAGATGAGCTGAGGTTGGATAACAGCTCTTGCTTGTAGTTTCACCAGGTACGTCATTTGACAGCCCTTATGAACCCTAGTCTTAGTTTAGAAACAAAAGAGAGGAGGGACAGGAAGGATGCTAGAGTGGAGGCTACCTTGTTGTTATTGTTGTGGACCTGTGCTGGAGATTATTGTGTTATACTGAGTACATATACAGCCCCAGCCCTCCCTCAGTCCCTCTCTGTCTCTCTGTCTCTCTGTCTCTCTGTCTCTCTGTCTCTCTCTCTCTCTCTCTCTCTCTCTCTCTCTCTCTCTCTCTCTCTCTCTCTCTCTCTCTCTCTCTCTCTCTCTCTCTCTCTCTCTCTCTCTCTCTCTCTCTCTCAATCTCTTTCACTCAATTTGTCTACAGCAGATAACTGGACAAATCGGCTTCCTTCTTTCCCAGGCCAACAGATCAAGGATATTCAAGCCATGCAAGCAAAACATATTCATATAAACTTCTCGTCAAACAATATTTGTCCATATAAACCCATTATCAAACCCGTTCCCCCCCCCCCCCCTACCCATCATTAATTTATTCAATACTAGTGTAAAGTTCGTCTCGAAGAATCATAAACACAGATTAAGACAGTAATAAGGTTTGCTACATTTTTTTTTTTTGAGAATTTAGGAGGCTGAATACCGGGAATACATGGAGGGAGCGGAACTTACTGCCATTTAAAGAAATGAGGAAGAGAGGGTACATGATACAGACATAGAAGATACTGAAACGTAATGATAAAACAGACAGGATGCTGAAGTGAAGCGGTAACATAGTGAATAGGCACACATAGAAATTAGACATGCAGATGGACCAAAGAAATGGATAGATACAATTCTTGGTAAGGGGGAGAAAGCAAATGATCCTGACTAGAAGGCTAGATTGTACAACCTACGTCCATCGATAGTTTTATCAGCAGACATGAAACAAAGGGAATTAAAACCATTACATGAAATGATCGACAGTTGGTGAGGCAGAATACAGGGATTAACGCTCGTGTTCTGTAAACTCTGTTTGGTCGATTTTGTTTGGAATAATCCCACATATACACCCTTACCCTCCCCCGTCCCAACACACACACACAGCAGTCAAAATATTGAGTCCCATGTCAACACATTGATAAGCGCCCATGTACTCTCCTATACCATAAGGGTTGAGTATATTTTTTCATATACACACACAAAAAATACATATCGTATTGTTTCCTCATATTCTGAGAGACGTTTGTTCGGTTACCAATATAAAAAGTATTAAAAGTATGTATCTCGGTATCTCACGTACCAAGATATACAGTTCAAACTCCATTTCCAGTTCTACTATAAAAAAAAATATGCACTCCATTCCCAATTTCCACTTAAACATAGACAGTCATTATATATCTAATTTTCACATTCCTAGTGACATATATACTTCTCCCGTTTCACCTCATTTTTATTCATCACGATAATTATCCCAACCTATGATCCATTTTAACTTACAAGAAAGCATTCGATCAACTCATCAATTGTACTTACCACGTGACAAGCAATTTAAGCATCACAACATACCAAAAGACCTTTTAGTCTCTAAATATAGAGAAATATCTCCCCACTCACGTTTCCGAATAATATCCACTTTCCACAATGGTCGATAATGCCTGCCCCTTGTACCCTGCCCAAAGGTACAATAATATACACATCTCTAGGGCGGATATTTGACCATTTAACCCTTTGTAAACAGTACTGGAAGGGATGGAGGGGGGCGTAGTGGGTTCTAATACCAGGCTTACAGAATCAAAGTCTCTAACACACAGATTTAGTGGTGTGTGATGCCCTGAGACAGCCAATCCCTCTCATCTCATGGGGGCAGAGAAACTTATGATTTTTGTACTGTTTGACAAAATTTGTTTGTCAATTTTTGTACTGATGAATAAATTGCTCGCTGTTTTTCTTTAAATTATTTGATATATTGATCAAATACTTAATTTCATAAAAATAAAGAGGATGAACAAGTCCACAAGGGCCTTGATGAGGGTTCGAACCTACGTGCGGGGTGTTCCCAGAAGCGCTCTGGTCAACTGTACCACGACATGATCGAAAAAGAATATATTCATTAGATATATCACGTTATTACTCCATTACTCCATATCACCTGTTTTAAAGAGGATGTTGCATGAGCAATGGTAATATTTTCATTATAGAAAATTCGCAATGTTAAAATTATAATGTATGGAATTGTATATTTCCCACTAAGGAGAAAATACTTGACATAAAAAAAATCGTATTTAGAGATTGCCATATTTTGCTGTCTCTTGCTTCAGTTTGAAAGAGCATTTTATAATATGACTCGAAGGGTGAAAACGATATCAAAGCTTTTTCTCTGTAATGATTTACGCCATAATAATTGAGATTTGGTAAGTTACTTTGGGATTTCCTATTTTAAATCCTTAATTTTTGGAAGTCATTTCACTTCCTTCCTGTAGTTGTCGGTGTTTCGTAGATACATTAAAATATGTTGACCAAACCACACACTAGAAAAGTGAAGGGACGACGACGTTTCGGTCCGTCCTGGACCATTCTCAAGTCGATTGTGTTGAAATATCTTTAACGTTAGGGGGGTTGAGGTTATACTTCATTATCCCAAACACGAGGCGTGTGTCTTAGACACAATTTTGACCAAGGTTACATTTGGATATACCCAATATACTTAAATTCAGTTTAAGTGTGGCCCATATGGTTTAAAAAGTGTGTGTGTGTGTATGTATACTTTTGCCCCCACCAGGTGAGAAGCTATAAAATGAATCATAAATTTAATATCTCATATGTATTTTTAGGTGATAAAACAACCCATTCAAGCATATTATATCATGATTTCGATTTGCTGTTAATAATTGTCAAAGAAATACACCACAGAATATTGCGGATGAAAAACATATGCATTTAGAACCTAATATGTATTTTTAAATCAGAAAATTCTTACTTTTAGATGAGAAATTAATGTAATAATTTATTGACTAAGCAAAACTTCACAGACAACGTGACTTTACAAGTACATTAAAGACCACAAAAGATATGAGGTCTTCTATTTTTGGACAGACATTTTCAGAATGTCTAATCAGAGGCGAATACCCTTCCTCTTTCCTTTTATGATATTTTAGGCATTTAAGACAATCTGTTCACCGCTCATGAACAAGGCTCATGAACAAGGAACATTATAAAACAAGGCATTTCCAGCAATTTCTGAGAAATAGGTAAACAAACTCACCTATATATCTCAATAATCGTTATCTAAGGGTTCTTTTCCAATTCAGAAATATTCCACAAACTAGAATGGTTGCTGTTGTTGTTTTAGATTTAGCTACTCAGAACGAAGTATCCATGTAGCACGGGCTATGGTGAACCCGTAAGCATAAACCTAGAATGGTAATGTTTGTATCTGAACTAGAATGAAGTTATTTGCATCGACACGTTGGAAATAATCAACAAACATCAGACATAAGCTGACTGCAGCTGTCACGCCAGTCACTAACTCTCTACTAAGTCTGTGAGAGGCGACGAGGATCTCGAAAAAGTATGTCCCAACTTCGTGTGTGATCCTCTTCATTCCTTTCTTTACTCACTATTATCACTCCATTTTCCTTCTCTCATATTCTCCATCTATTTATCCTCCTGCATGAGCTTCTTCTAATCATCCTTCCACAACAGCTTCTCATAACCATTCTCTTACAACAGGTTCTCTCAATCATCCTTCAACAACAGCTTCTTTTAATCATCCTCCAACAATAACTCATTGTAATCATCCTCCATCAACAGCTTCTCTCAATCATCCTCCAACAATAACTCATTCTAATCATCCTCCATCAGCAGCTTCTTCTAATCATCCTCCAACAACAGTCTCTTCTAATCATCCTCCAACAACAGCCTCTTCCAATCATCTTCCACCAATAGCTTCTTCTAATCATCTTCCAATAAAAACTGCTAATCATCCTCCATCAACAGCTTCTTCTAACCATCCTTCGACAACAGCTTCTCTCAATCATCCTCCAACAACAACTTCTAATCATCCTCCAACATCAGGTTCTCTCAATCATCCTTACCCCTTGTTCCCTCAAATTATTTCCCTGCCAACTTTCCTGTTTCCCCTTCCTCCTTCCCTAAGTAAACTGTTCCTACGCCTCTAACCGCTTCTCTACTTCTCCAATTCCCAAACCTCGGCCTGGCTTTTCTCCCCTCCCATCCCTATATTCCTCCACTCTCATTCTTGTGTACGTCCTAACACGTACGTGATACCAATATTAGAGTATGCAGCACCAGCATTTTACTGCCACCTACGTCCACCTTTAATGCCACCTTGAGGTTCGTTATCACTTAAAAACTAATGCAAGACAATAAAGGTTATATATGGTAAGTAAAGTGGTGACCCATGTATCTTGGGTACAGCTACGAGGAAAATTGTCAGTCATAGACAAGGTGATCAAATACAATTCAGTAATTGAAGTCTGCAACACAGGTTGTAATTAAGAAGATTTTGAAGATGATAACGTTTTTATGTTTTTAATGAAGAAGAAGTAAATGTCCATTTCAAAATGCAAAATAAGTATTTATTACACAATTATAAAACAATTTTTATTAAAAATTCATGAATGCTAATGTATTACCAAATGTTAAATTTATATCATATAAATTGTTGTGCGAATAATACATTATCAGCACACCCCCTACAATGAATACATTATCAGCACACCCCCTACAATGAATACATTATCAACACACCCCCTACAATGAATACACTATCAACACAGCTGATGTGCTTTCGTCGGACAGCAATCTGCCTACACGAACAGCTCACTTGATCCAGACCCCCTCACCCAACAAGCCTGATAATAGTGACTCGAGGCAACAAGTTCGACAAGAACAACAGGTGAACAAAGACAAATGTACACTACAAAAACAAAAACGTTTGTAAATGATGATATATATTTTTTTTTCAACTCTTTGGCAAACAAGCAAAATTATAATGACGAATTTTGACAGAAGTGTTGTTTGCAGATTTATCCTGTTTTTTAATGTTTTATTCAATACCATTGGCTTTTATTAATCAAAAGCTATACATAACAATTGTGTATAAATAATGTATTTTTCAGTTCAATGGTATATTGAAACCATTCAACTCAATTGGATATGTTTCAACAAATATATATATATATATATATATATATATATATATATATATATATATATATATATATATATATATATATATATATATATATATATAGACATATGTCGTACCTAATAGCCAGAACGCACTTCTCAGCCTACTATGCAAGGCCCGATTTGCCTAATAAGCCAAGTTTTCCTGAATTAATATATTTTCTCTAATTTTTTTCTTATGAAGTGATAAAGCTACCCATTTCATTATGTATGAGGTCAATTTTTTTTTATTGGAGTTAAAATTAACGTAGATATATGACCGAACCTAACCAACCCTACCTAACCTAACCTAACCTATCTCTATCGGTTAGGTTAGGTTAGGTAGCAGAAAAAGTTAGGTTAGGTTAGGTTAGGTAGGTTAGGTAGTCGAAAAAACATTAATTCATAAAAACTTGGCTTATTAGGCAAATTGGGCCATGCATAGTTGGCTGAGAAATGCGTTCTGGCTATTAGGTACGACATATATATATATATATGAGTAAGGTGAGGTACAATACTTGGACACCACTCCTTCACCACTCCTTCCTGCCTATTTATACCCATCACTCGATCTGTAAAATGACCTTCTGAAGATGTATTTAATATACGAAAGTACTTAAGGAAATTTCCTGTTTCATTTTTCCTCCGTGGTCTGACATTGTCACATTCTTAATCACGTGTTTATTTTCGTGATATACACACATATAAATATATATATATATAAACACAGCCACACTGACAACACACACACACACACACACACACACACAAACACACACACACACACACACACACACACACACACACACACACACACACACACACACACACACACACACACACACACACACACACACATACACACACACTACGTTCAATAGTTCCAAATCTTTATACGACAAAGAGTACTGGGAAGACGGGACACCACGAGCCTAGTTCTCATCCTGTAACTACACTGAGATAATCACATACATTAGTTTTTCCATGAGCAAGCATCGCTTATAGCGTTTACAGCCACCACATTTTACAATCTGTTTTATGCCGATGGTCGTATATTATCTCCACTTAATTGAAATACATTATCGGGTGGGTAAACCGATAATTGTCTAAACAGGACACTTTTCTCGACTTAAAGAAGAAGAATTTCTTCGTGTTCAACTTTCTATATTTTTGGTATATATATATCTATATCTATCTATCTATCTATCTATCTATCTATCTATCTATCTATCTATCTATCTATCTATCTATCTATCTATCTATCTATATATATATATATATATATATATATATATATATATATATATATATATATATATATATATATATATATAGTTAAGGAGGAGGAGGAGGAGGAGGAGGAGGAGGAGGAGGAGGAAGAGGAGGAGGAGGAGGAGGGGAGAAGAGATGGAAATAGCAGAAGTGAAGGGGTAAAGGTGAGAGAACAAGAGAGAGAGAGAGAGAGAGAGAGAGAGAGAGAGAGAGAGAGAGAGAGAGAGAGAGAGAGAGAGAGAGAGAGAGAGAGAGAGAGAGAGAGAGAGAGAGAGAGAGAGAGGGAGAGAGAGAAAGAGAGAGAGAGAGAGAGAGAGAGAGAGAGAGAGAGAGAGAGAGAGAGAGAGAGAGAGAGAGAGAGAGAGAGAGAGAGAGAGAGAGAGAGAGAGAGAGAGAGAGAGAGGGAGAGAGAGAAAGAGAGAGAGAGAGAGAGAGAGAGAGAGAGAGAGAGAGAGAGAGAGAGAGAGAGAGAGAGAGAGAGAGAGAGAGAGAGAGAGAGAGAGAGAGAGAGAGAGAGAGAGAGAGAGAGAGAGAGAGAGAGAGTGTTTAATGTCATAGAGAGGGGGAAGAGAGATGTGATTAATGAGTGACATACAGACCTTATAATAACAAACAATTCTTCTTTTTTTATATTTTTACAAAATTATAATAAAATCCTTCGTACAACAATTTCTAATAATCTTTTTCCTAATCCCCTATAAATTCTTCGAAAGAATCCCTCCGTGCATGGTGAGTCCAAAATTAACTGCGTCGATCTTCATTGCCAAAAACTTGAAAACTAATGCTATCGCGAGACTCGTATCAGCTTAATGACATACTGAGCAAAACCTTCACCAACCCTTCCACGAACACCAAACTTCCCACACCTGGGATCAATACAACCATTTCCTAAAGGTGTGTGAACTTCGTATGCCGGTTTGGAAACATTTCAGACCAAAATAAAAGCATTTTGACTAAAAAAAGGAAGGGTTATTAGTTATTTAAAATTATGCTACTCGGGATTTTTTTTATGTGATTACTGAATGGCACTAAAAGCAACATTTTCCAATTGCATCACCAGAGTGCATCACTTGCACTTGCAAGATCACCACCACACAACAAAAATAATGCACAGTATTTTTTTCAATTAATTTAACTTCTTTCCTGATGCTTTTGGGTTGCATGGTCAACCTTTTCATCAAGTCCAGGTTTCTTTTCGATGAAAATATGGAGAATTTATATATATTCCCCAAAATATATTACTCTGTTAAATATATAATTGAACCGTTGGTATTTTCATTTTGCCATGAAAATTAAATATTTTCATGTCATGAAATTCATGACAGAAATTTTGTGTCATGGAAAAGATCCACATATTTATCCTGTAAATACTCTTACAAAACTATATTTCACGAAATATCATGCATTCAGATAATTGATCTCCTTTGAGAAGTATCTATATCTACTAGCATGCAATGCTTCATTACAATTTTTATACGGATACAAAGCCACTTAAATACATTTCTGGCAGCGACGTAATGTTGGCACTTTTTTCCCCACAGTGAATACCACTAAAATGCAACAGAAATTGTATTTTATAATGATTAATAAATATATATATATATATATATATATATATATATATATATATATATATATATATATATATATATATATATATAAATGTGATATGACACAAATCCTAAAAATTTGTTGGTTGTGTTATATTGATCGCAAATCGTAGTATTTTTCCATATCTCTAAATTGATTCATAAATCCTCTTTAATATTTTTCACTACCGCAGTGCTGAAAGAGGCTCAAATATTTACAATAATCCGCTGAAACTCTAAATACATAAACAATCGACTTTCGAATTAGGCCTTCCGTGATCTTTCATGATTGTAATTTGATTGTGTGGTTCTCGTTTAATTGCATTGATTGTATAAGTGGGTTTTATAATTTTTGTTTGTCTACATAGGAAGTCATTATTATTATTTATTTTTGTAAATGCCTTACACTTCTGTTTATAATTTGTTGCTATTTAATTTATATACAACCAGATTCCGTCATTTTAAGTGTCTGACTTATAATTAACTCAGGTAATTAATTATTAAGTGTAATTATTATTATTATTATTACTATTATTATTATTATTTTTATTACTACTACTATTATTATTATTTCCATATATACAAATGTATACGTGATCATTACAATTTAGCGTTTTGAAGTCATGAGCAACTTAATTTCGAAAGAAAACAGCAAGATTTAGGATGGAGGAGGAGGAGGTGGTAGAGAAGCTAAGTGGAGGAGCTGGTATGTGGAGGTGGGTGGAAAGGGAGATTGGTGGAGGTCATGTTTGGATGATAAGCTGAGTAAGGAAGTTTATGGATGACTGAGAAGATGGATGTGTTGGGGGTTTCTACAATGGACGAGTTACTACGTCACGAAGCAATTTCAACCCTGAAGATACGTCAGATTCCAGAGAGGTATTCTTTGAAGCTCAGTATTTTCGCCTTACGGTTTTTTTTTCCCCCAACAGTGTAATTAATTCTCCTCCTCACCTCGCTGGAAGCTTACACACGTTCCGTCCGGAAAAGTAGTAAGTCATTTCCTGTGTGAGACTCCAAGGACATTCCTCCAGACGAACGAGAAGGCCGAGAAGGGAAAAATAAATTACACTCCGTCTTATTCGCTGTCTAGATAGCTCCATGTAATGTTTCAGACAAGGCCCGTTGTGAAGGACACTAAGAGGGAGAGGGAGGGAGGCTGATATATCTCCGGGCGAGATGTCTTCTTAACTTCAGGATGCTCGTCCGTCTTTAGAAACGCACAGCAAGAAAGACGACCGTTTTCGAAAGTCGTCAAACAATATTTCCAGTTATACGAATCGTGGAAAAAGGAGAACATGTAAAAGACGAATGTATGGCAGCTTTGTGAAGAAGATACTTTCTAGTCGCGATAAATCTGAGTAGAGCATTACAGTGATACAGACGAGGAGTCACAATAACGTGACTGAAATATATTGACCAAACCACACACTAGAAAGTGAAAGGACGACGACGTTTCGATCCATCCTGGCCCATTCTCAAGTCGATTGGGAGAATGACTTGAGAATGGTCCAGGACGGACCGAAACGTCGTCGTCCCTTCACTTTCTAATGTGTGGTTTGGTCAACATTACAGTGAACTTCGCAAACTCCATTAAATCCGGTGGTTTCTTATGTTGTGTTGAGATGAAAGGTTACCATGTAAGTTGATCACAATGGCTCAATAAATATTCCCAGTTTTGTGCGCGACAAAAAGACTGTATTAGGTCAAATAACTTTAATTAACTAGAATATTTTATTAGGAAGTTGTGCCTATTATTCATATGTCAATATATCTAATAAAAAAATGTTAATATCTGCGTAATATTCGTTAAAAAATAGAAAGTTAATTATTAATTATATTTAATTATCTTATAAATTACAAATACTTTGCACAATCTTCGAGACATGATGTTGGAGCAACTGATAATTGTGAGGTGGAACATGCGTTGTGGTGGTGATGGAATTGTTGTGGAAGTGAAGTAATAGTTGTGATGAGTTTGGAGGTGTTGTGGTGGTGTTGTGGTGGTGATTTAACAACCAAACAATCCACTTCCTTAATGCTTGAAGTGGCTGTACATTTAATCTCGTGCTTCAGGAGCATAAAGAACTACTATCACTGATATTTACACTCTCATTGGAGCTGAATTCCGGTATCATATTCAAGATCCCAGCCAAGGCAGTTATCAATAGAAAGTGATAAGCCAGTGCACCGATACAACAATTTCAAGGAATATGAGCACAAGGAGCTGGAATATGAGGACGAGGAGCTGGAATATGAGGACGAGGAGCTGGAATATGAGGACGAGGAGCTGGAATATGAGGACGAGGAACTGGAATATGAGGGTGAGGAGCTGGAATATGAGGACGAGGAGCTGGAATATGAGGACGAGGAGCTGGAATATGAGGACGAGGAACTGGAATATGAGAACGAGGAACTGGAATATGAGAACGAGGAACTGGAATATGAGAACGAGGAGCTGGAATATGAGGACGAGGAGCTGGAATATGAGAACGAGGAACTGGAATATGAGAACGAGGAACTGGAATATGAGAACGAGGAGCTGGAATATGAGGACGAGGAACTGGAATATGAGAACGAGGAACTGGAATATGAGAACGAGGAACTGGAATATGAGAACGAGGAACTGGAATATAAGGACGAGGAACTGGAATATGAGGACGAGGAACTGGAATATGAGGACGAGGAGCTGGAATATGAGAACGAGGAGCTGGAATATGAGGACGAGGAGCTGGAATATGAGAACGAGGAACTGGAATATAAGAACGAGGAACTGGAATATGAGGACGAGGAACTGGAATATGAGGACGAGGAGCTGGAATATGAGGACGAGGAACTGGAATATGAGGACAAGGAGCTGGAATATGAGGACGAGGAGCTGGAATATGAGAACGAGGAACTGGAATATGAGAACGAGGAACTGGAATATGAGGACGAGGAACTGGAATATGAGGACGAGGAAGTGGAATATGAGGACGAGGAGCTGGAATATGAGGACGAGGAGCTGGAATATGAGAACGAGGAACTGGAATATGAGAACGAGGAACTGGAATATGAGAACGAGGAACTGGAATATGAGGACGAGGAACTGGAATATGAGGACGAGGAGCTGGAATATGAGGACGAGGAGCTGGAATATGAGAACGAGGAACTGGAATATGAGAACGAGGAACTGGAATATGAGAACGAGGAGCTGGAATATGAGGACGAGGAGCTGTAATATGAGGACGAGGAGCTGGAATATGAGAACGAGGAGCTGGAATATGAGAACGAGGAGCTGGAATATGAGGACGAGGAGCTGGAATATGAGAACGATGAACTGGAATATGAGAACGAGGAACTGGAATATGAGAACGAGGAACTGGAATATGAGAACGAGGAGCTGGAATATGAGGACGAGGAGCTGGAATATGAGGACGAGGAGCTGGAATATGAGAACGAGGAACTAGAATATGAGGACGAGGAGCTGGAATATGAGAACGAGGAACTGGAATATGAGAACGAGGAACTAGAATATGAGAACGAGGAACTGGAATATGAGAACGAGGAACTGGAATATGAGAACGAGGAACTGGAATATGAGAACGAGGAGCTGGAATATGAGGGTGATGAACTGGAATATGAGGGTGAGGAGCTGGAATATGAGGACGAGGAGCTGGAATATGAGAACGAGGAACTGGAATAGGAGAACGAGGAACTGGAATATGAGAACGAGGAACTGGAATATGAGAACGAGGAACTGGAATATGAGAACGAGGAACTGGAATATGAGGACGAGGAACTGGAATATGAGGACGAGGAGCTGGAATATGAGAACGAGGAACTGGAATATGAGGACGAGGAACTGGAATATGAGAACGAGGAACTGGAATACGAGAACGAGGAACTGGAATATGAGGACGAGGAGCTGGAATATGAGAACGAGGAGCTGGAATATGAGGACGAGGAACTGGAATATGAGAACGAGGAACTGGAATATGAGAACGAGGAACTGGAATATGAGAACGAGGAACTGGAATATGAGAACGAGGAACTGGAATATGAGGACGAGGAGCTGGAATATGAGAACAGATTGAACGCTGCCGCTACCACTTGAACCATTGATCTTACGTAAAGAGCAAGGCAACAGTATGGGCAATGTTGCATCACATTTTCATCAGAGATGTAACGTTATTGACGATAAAAATAAGCCGCTACGTAGATTAATTGTAAATCCTTCAGCAATCTCACGTCCACAGACACACACAGACGGGCGCCCCACCTCACGTCCACAGACACCCAGACGGGCGCCCACCTTACACCCACAGACACACAGACGGGCGCCCACCTCACACCCACAGACACACAGACGGGCGCCCACCTCACGCCCACAGACACCCAGACGGGCGCCCACAGACACACAGACGGGCGCCCACCTCACGCCCACAGACACCCTCAGACGGGCGCCCACAGACACACAGATGGGCGCCCACCTCACGCCCACAGACGGGCGCCCACCTCACGCCCACAGACACACAGACGGGCGCCCACCTCACGCCCACAGACGGGCGCCCACCTCACGCCCACAGACACACAGATGGGCGCCCACCTCACGCCCACAGACTAGCGCCCACCTCACGCCCACAGACACACAGATGGGCGCCCACCTCACGCCCACAGACGGGCGCCCACCTCACGCCCACAGACACACAGATGGGCGCCCACTTCACGCCCACAGACGGGCGCCCACCTCACGCCCACAGACACACAGATGGGCGCCCACCTCACGCCCACAGACGGGCGCCCACCTCACGCCCACAGACACACAGACGGGCGCCTACCACACCACTACCACCCCCATGCCCCACAGCAACTCACATGGCCTAATAAAGGTGAGTGAAGAGAAAGTAATGCTGAATTAAAGTAGGAGAAATACAACCGGACAGAGAGCAGGTTTACGAGTCACCGCACCCCCCCCCCCCCCGCCCTTCACTCCCCCATTGTGGCTATAAATGGTACTTTAGCACCGGAGCCATTGCATCCCAGTGCAGCTCTTACATTCCCTGGATTTTCCTCTGACTCTCCTCTCTCGCCTGTGTGGCGCCATCTTGCGAATTCCTTTACTCGTGTTTGGCGTTACGGGTTCTTTATCATCTCTATTGGTCTTCATTAATGAATATATGTTGTCCTTAAGACAATTTTGGCTTCGTTGTTACATATTCCTCACTTGGGGTGGACGGTAGAGCGACGGTCGCGCTTCATGCAGGTCGGCGTTCAGTCCCCGACCGTCCATAAGACGTTGGGCACCATTCCTTTCCCACGTCCCATCCTAAATCCTTATCCTGACCCCTTTTCAGTGCTATATAGTCGTAATGGTTTCGCGCTCTTTCCTGTTAGTTCCCTTCCCTTCCCTATTGTTCAATAGGGAAAACCAGTTCTATTGTTCTATCCAGTTCTATTTTTATATTGTTCTATAAAAAGAATATTGATTGTTCTTCTTGTTATTGTCTATCTGCACCTTATTTTATTATCAACCCTTCCGAATATATACCTCGCTTACGAGAGCTGAATTAGAGAATGTAATTAGAGATTGTAATCATTCAACTGACTGAATTAATTCATGGAAAATTGTGGAGTGTAAATCAGTTTACTTAAAAAAAATGATATTGAATCTTCATTATAAAAAATAGTGAATTAAATAATATTAATGTAAGTCCAGGATTATATCAGTTAGATAGCTTTATTAATGGTAAGATTTGTGATAGGTATACGATTATGTATAGTTTGGGTATAACCAAACACCAGCGAGTTCATACTACTAATGTCCAGCCATTCAAAAAACACTATTTGAAGCTGATGATCTGAAAATCCTTTAGAGTGTAGGCTTGGGGAAGGGAGGGAGGGGTTGGGGGTAGTGAAGGGGACGCAATATGCAAGGGGGAGGGAGATGGACGTAATGGGGGAAGGGGAGGTTGTTGAATTAACAGGTATGTTAGTCCAAATGCTTCCATATTTTATGCCCTTTAAATGTTAATTATACTAAGACCATTTTTATACGCGATCGGTACGCGTTTCAGTCAACATTTTTCATATTTCCCCAACAAGTAGGAGTCAATTTAAATATAATTAATACTGTTTATTTTGAAGGAAAATGATATTTTGTCATATAATTATTTTTTGAGGCCCCGGTGCTGGGTCAACCAGGCATCGTTACGAAAAAAGATTAAAGAAATTTAATGAGAGAACGATACTAAATTGAAACGGATTCGGCGTTCCATTGTATATCAGCCTATTCCTTGTGTCTGTCTCACTGTCTGTCTGTCACACTGTCTACCTCTTTGTCAGTCACTCCAGTGTGTCTGTCTGCTTAACTGTCTGTTTGTCTGCCTGTCTGTCTAACAGACAGTCAAAGACTGGAAAGCCAATTAGTGAATGGCGTCTGAAAACAAGCTGGAGGAAAATAGTGTCATTCAGGAGATTACAGCTCAGAGCTCTTAGTCTCCATGAAACTACACTTGCTCTCTGGCTCTTGGTACAAGCACCAGCATCCCTACCCTTCATCTCTGGCTCTTGGTACTAGTACCAGCATCCCTACTCTTCATCTCTGGCTCTTGGTACTAGTACCAGCATCCCTACCCTTCATCTCTGGCTCTTGGTACTAGTACCAGCATCCCTCCCCTTCATCTCTGGCTCTTGGTACAAGTCCCAGAGAGACCACATCCTTCCATCCTTGTTCCCGGTACAAATACCAATTTTTATATACCTCCTCCTGAATCGTTCACGGAACGAACACATCACCAATGAGATTTGATAACTTTTTGCCAAGCTCGATACGTTCCTGGTCTTGCTTTTTTGTGTGTGCTGTGAACTGAGAGAAATGAGCAAGCTGCGTGTAGACTACCACGAGAGAACTTAGTAAGGTGTACATTGGTAAACCTTAGAAATCTTACCTTAGTAAGGTTTATGTTGACTATTTTGGGGCTTGAGATATTATTGTCTGTAAGTGCATAGCTACGATGAGTGATCGTCAGTATGCTTGAATTTAGTTTTATTAATAATTTGTTCGGGATTGTTCTAACAGCAGGATAACTAATGCGATTTATTTTAAAAGCTCTGAATATATTTTTGCTGCGCAACTTTGTGCAGTAATTTACCTATTTTAATATACATTGTTTCCACTTCTGTTTGACTCATCATGTATATATTAATAATAATAATAATAATAATTTTTATTTAGGCAAAGGTACATACATAAAGAGATTTTACAAAGTTTGTTGGCTTTATAGATAGAGCTAGTACATACAATGCCTAAAGCCACTATTACGCAAAGCGTTTCGGGCAGTTCTTATCCTTCTGGATTTTGACCAGAAATCTCTATTTATATATTGGCCTTCCTTACTTATATTTGTTAAGCATAGAAAATAGTGTTTTAAGGACATTAGTCCGAAACTGGAATAGATGCTTATTTCTACAAATTCTCATGAATTTGAGAAAATGCCTTCCTCTGTACTTTAATAAGTGCTAAACTGACCTAGCCATATTTAACATTATCTAACATAGCTATATCTTGCATAATCTAACTTCTAAATAACAAATATTTGGCCAGAAAACCACACAAAGTCACAGAAATATTTAAACTTTAATTACAGTTAAAAAGGGTATTAGCAAATTCAAAACATTTATGCATATTAGAAATCTAACATTCAACATTTAATTTACAGTAAGAACAGGCTGACCAACTCGTTTTGAACTTGCAAACCACGAACCATCTGCACTGAGCCTGAATTAATGTTATTGGCATAACAAGTAAAAACACTGTTTCCAGGGAGATAAATCAACTTGAGAATGGTCCAGGACGGACCGGAACTTCGTCGTCCCTTCATTTTCTAGTGTGTGGTTTGGTCAACACTATTTCATGCTTTGTGCAGTTCCCTTCTCAACACATTGGTCATATAATCGCTCATACGCCAGCCGACACCCTTCCTGTCCCGTTTCCCTGTTAATAATTAAATAAAAACACACATGACACCACACAACCCATCACCAGGTGAAGTGTACCCAAGCTCCGGTTAACTCCAGAGGCGTATTTATGATTGGCAACGTATTGCGTATTCCAGTTCGACATTTTCCCATTGCAAATAAATGAATTTTGTTTAAAGTTAGGCCTGGGTTAGGTTAGGTGTTTTGATTCTGCTGCAATTATTTGATTTTACAGTGCGTTGGAGAAGCATATTTAGAGGTACTGCTTGAATGCAGACGAGGAGTCACAATAACGTGGCTGAAACCAAACCACACATTATAAAGTGAAGGGACGACGACGTTTCGGTCCGTCCTGGACCATTTTTAAGTCGATTGTGCTACTGCTTGAATATAATTAGTGAGTTAAAGCAATGCTCGTGAGAAGTTTGAATGATCTTATGGTAGTTAGTTGTGTATAAACTGTTTTTCATGTATTGGGTTGACACCTGTACTAGCAAACATTTCACGATTTCTTGAATTGTTTGTTTTCAGTGTGTTAAGTTTTTGTGTATTATAAAGCAATTTTTTTCATACAATGCGGGCATACTCAAGACGAACCAGGGAGGACACAATTAAAACAAACAAGACAGTTTGAAATGAATAAAAAATGCATAGAGTCATTTCAACCGACGCCAAATAGGCGCAACCCAAGAGCTAAAGTTCAACCCTACAAACCCTACCATAATAAACACAAGAAGGACACACACACACACACACATACACACACACACACACACACACACACACACACACACACACACACACACACACACACACACACACACACACACACACACACACACACGCATTCCACTTCACCTGATCTTTCAGGCATCCCTGTGTACAGGAATCGTAGCAGACGGGTGGAAACAGGCTAACATAGTTCCAATCTACAAAAGTGGCAGCAGGGAAGACCCCCTCAATTATAGACCTGTATCATTGACAAGTGTAATAGTGAAAGTATTGGAAAAACTAATCAAAACTAAATGGGTAGAACACCTAGAGAGAAATGATATAATATCAGACAGACAGTATGGTTTTCGATCTGGAAGATCCTGTGTATCGAATTTACTCAGTTTCTATGATCGAGCCACAGAGATCTTACAGGAAAGAGATGGTTGGGTTGACTGCATCTATCTGGACCTAAAAAAGGCTTTCGACAGAGTTCCACATAAGAGGTTGTTCTGGAAACTGGAAAATATTGGAGGGGTGACAGGTAAGCTTCTATCATGGATGAAAAATTTTCTGACTGATAGAAAAATGAGGGCAGTAATCAGAGGCAATGTATCAGAATGGAGAAATGTCACAAGTGGAGTACCACAGGGTTCAGTTCTTGCACCAGTGATGTTTATTGTGTACATAAATGATCTACCAGTTGGTATACAGAATTATATGAACATGTTTGCTGATGATGCTAAGATAATAGGAAGGATAAGAAATTTAGATGACTGTCATGCCCTTCAAGAAGACCTGGACAAAATAAGTATATGGAGCACCACTTGGCAAATGGAATTTAATGTTAATAAATGTCATGTTATGGAATGTGGAATAGGAGAACATAGACCCCACACAACCTATATATTATGTGAGAAATCTTTAAAGAATTCTGATAAAGAAAGAGATCTAGGAGTGGTTCTAGATAGAAAACTATCACCTGAGGACCACATAAAGAATATTGTGCAAGGAGCCTATGCTATGCTTTCTAACTTCAGAATTGCATTTAAATACATGGATGGCGATATACTAAAGAAATTGTTCATGACTTTTGTTAGGCCAAAGCTAGAATATGCAGCTGTTGTGTGGTGCCCATATCTTAAGAAGCACATCAACAAACTGGAAAAGGTGCAAAGACATGCTACTAAGTGGCTCCCAGAACTGAAGGGCAAGAGCTACGAGGAGAGG